>NW_010116064.1:0-6604 GCF_000699245.1 Pterocles gutturalis | reverse complement strand
AAGTTGGGCTGTGCTGTCCTGTATGTCTCCTGAGCAGGTTCCTGCTCCACTCTCCCGGCAGGTGCCTCCCCCAGGTGTCCTCGGTGCTGGGGGAGGGGAGCTGCTGGTGTGGTGGGGGGCCTGTCTGCGGGCAGGGGCTGCAGCTGCTTTTCATGTCCCCCCTGCGCCTGGCTCACGCTCACTCTTTCAGCAGGTCCCTGTGATCTCAGAGGTAATTATGGGTGTCAGGTTCAGGGCAGCCAAGAGGAGATTTTGGGAGGGGGAGAGGTGGCAGGGAGAAGCAGGGGGGGACAGCGAGGGGCTGGGGAAGGATGGAGCAGGGTGGGTGCTAGCGAGATTTCAGTGCTGTTCCACCTGTTGAGGGGCTGCAGCAGCCCTTCACCCCTTGCAGTTGGGTGCTGGCTCCCTCTTTCAGGGTCTGCAGTTTCCCCCTTGCAACCATATGCAGTGCCTGCAGAGATTGGAATGATCCAGCCCCATTAATCACAGCTCATTGCAAGTAGTCTTGCTCCCTCCTTTGCTGCACACATGCAGGTCCTGCCCGGTGCCAGAACTGGGGAAGGAATGTGAGGATACAAAAGCTGCAGCCCCAAATTGATTCCCTTCCTTGGTGACGTGTCATCCTTCCCACCTCCATCACATGCTGCTTTGCTTCTTGTGCCCCAGATTGAGCTGGACCATCACAGCATCTCCTGGAGCACACCAGGGTGTCAGCCTGCGCTTGGAGGGCAAAAATGCACACATCCCTCCCACTCCCAGCCTTCGACATCCCTTCTTCTTCAACCTGAGCCACCTCCCAAAAGGGAAGCCCTATATAAGTCCCCCCCCACGCTTCCCTACTCCTCCTCCTCACCCTAGGGCACAGAGCCAGATCTCCCAAGGGCGGGGGCATGGGATGGGTGCCAAGGCTCAGCTGCTGGAGGAAATGGGGGAGACAGTGGCGAGGCAGGGACCCAGGTGTGAACCTGCACAGGTAGCAGGGCCGTGACTCAGCCATCTAAGAGAAAGCACCGCAGTGCCCCAGCTGCCGGCATGGCCATGGCTGGAGGGCTCCGACGGGGAAACCAGACGACACTGGCCTCGCAGCTCACCGGCATTTTGCTCCAGCAGCTGTTCTCAGCTGCCCCAGGGCTGTTGGGGTGCAGGAGTGCTGAGCTTCCAGTGTTGTCTCATTTCATTTCCATGGGGCAAAGCACCTCTTTCTCTTGGAGACCCAAGAGACGTGTGTACCCCAAAGCTTTTCCTCCGCTCTGGCCAGCCTTATGTCAGAGTCCAATGGGGTCCAACCATGGAGACTCCTTCTCCCTTGCAGGCAACCTTCCCTCTTCCTCCTCTTTGTCTGCAAAGAGTTAAATCTCTCTCTTCAGCTCAGCACTTTTCCCCTCCCTCCTGCCCCTGGGATAATGTTTAACTGAGCCCATTGCTAATTAAATATCGATGACCTCAGGCAGGTTTTGTTATCGTCTGGAAACACCTGATGCATGTGTCACCAGCAGGAGTTTTTCTAGTCTCAAGTACACCGGCAACCCTTGAACTCACATTGGCTTTTCCCTTCCCACCCCGCTGCCAGCTGCCGCTGCCCAAAGGCACAGGGGCTGAAAGTTGAGGCTTCGTTGGTTGTTGAGTGGCTCACATGGGCTCATCATCGCTGCTCCTAATTTCGGGGGACCAATGCAGTGGGAAGGAAGGGTGTATTCCTCCTCTCCTTTCCCAAAGCATGGCCACAGCTGCCCACCATCCACTGCCAAGCAAGCTCTGCTTGAACTTGGTGAACCTTCCTGTTCTGGGCTTTCCCACCTCATGTGGGCATGGGGAGGGCCCAGCTGGGAGCCCAGCTCTCCAAAATATCTCCTGAGCTTTCCCAGTGGAGCAGCAAAGCCCCACAAGGAGAGGGATGCCCTGTCCCCTCTTCCCCTGTCTCCCAAGACAGACTTGGGACAACAGCACTGGGCTGAGGAGGCTGGAGCTGAAGCTCAAAGTCTGAGATGGAGAATGGGACAGAGAAAAAGAGGGTAAAGAAGAAAGGTAGAAAGGTAAGGCTGGGAGGGAGTTGGAGATGTTCTGGGAAGGCGTTATCAGAGACAAGATGGACTTGGACAGACTGGGCCTCCAAGCTGGGTGTGTGGAAGCAGAGAGGACTCCTTGGGAACTGCACAGCAGCTGGGGTTTCCTGCCAGCTCCACCAGCCTCATGAACACCCTCTGAGTCTTGCTGCTCTCTCAGCCCTCCAAAAACTCTCAGGGCTGCTTTTCTTCACAGCAAACAGCAGAGGTTTCACTGACATCATTTTCACGCTCCATGGTATAAATAGCCAACCTGAAAAACAAAGGAAAACTCCCCACAAAGCCCATGTAAGGCAGAGCTACAGTTGCACCATTTATTTATTCGCTCATCATAGCTATTTCCTGCCTCTGTTGGTCAGAGAACTCCTGTGTTGGCCGAAAGTCAGCTTTTCCTCCCTCACTGGTAATTTACAGATCAGCAGCACTGCTGGTAACCAGGGGATTACAGCCCCCTGACCCTGGCAGGACAGACTCATGCCTACAGTTGGCCTTGGTCCCACCAGTTGCTCCAAGGTCCTGTGCATGTGCTGAGCATCTACAGGGTAAGGCGGTGGTCATCCCCCCTAGGAGCAGCAAGGTCAGGGCTGAGGCTGGAGGATCAGTAAGGCTGGAGACAGCATCCTGCTCCTGCTTTGCTCTGCAGGGCTGGCATTTGCTGAGGTTGCAGCAGGCAGGATTTTGAGCTCCTCCATCTCAGGACATCTCTTGCACTGCACACCTCCAACATACCCAGAGCCCCAGTGGGAAGCAGATGACCCATTAAAGTGGGGCACGACAGTGTGGTTTCCCGGCCATAAAGACAGGGGAGATGCCACTTGGGTGGTTTTTGTCTCCCAGAGTCAGTTTTTGCTGCCCCAGAAGCTGCAGGTCCCTGCTCCAGGAGGGAAAGGGAGCCCTTGGTTAGGGGGGAGAGAGCACCTGTGAGGGGGGAGGACGGCACAGGCACCCATGTGTGCACCGACCCGGCTTGTTCAACAAGCCAGTGCAAGGATACAAATGTGTCTTCTTGGGGCTCCAGCTGTGCTCCCACTCTGCAGCTCCTTCGCAGCTCCTGTTGCTGCCTCCAGACCTGCCAGCGGATCGGTCCATGCATGTGCTTCTTAGCTTGCTTCAGGCAACGTTAGCCAGGCTCGCTCAGACCCCTTTTTCCCCTGCCTCAACCATACTGACTGGCTTTGCAGGAAGTGAAGCGGGCGATGCCTCCCTTCATGGCTCCACCAGCACCCCAGGAGGCCAGCAGCTCCTGGGCAGGGAGAGGTGGTGAGCAGCCAGGGATGGGACCTCATCCAGAAGCACAGCTAGATCCAGGGGAGGATTTTGAGCCACAGGTGAGGGTTCCCTGAATTTCAGAACTCCATCTAGGATGCTGAGCAATCCCAGCTCTCTCTCAGGCATGCCTGGGGCAGATGGATGGACACTCAGGTCCAAGGCTACTGCTACAGAGGGGCATGTTTGCAGGAATTATATCCCTCAGTCCTTCCTGCAAGCCAGAATTGCCTTCACCTCTGCTAACTGACGAAGCCAGATCACAGTTGCCCTTGGCCACTGCTTGAAAACGCTCTGTCAACTGGGAAATGGAGCTGGGCAAGGGCATGGCATGGTCCCCACTGCTCTGCTGACCACCAGTGGGGATAGGGGCTCTTGTGGGGACAGTTGGAGCTGCTTTGTGCCAGCACCATGGTCAAGGTGTGGGGATGGATGGACTTGCTGGTGGGCAGCAGGTCACACAGGATTTCCCCTTTCTGGCTGCTCATTCCCCTGCCTGTAATCCACCCCTGCACCCACGGCCCCAGGGGATGGGGAAGAAGAGGTGCCAAAGGTTGGCATGAGCCAGCCAGAGCCCCAGCTCGATCTGGCTCCAGGGAGGGTCCCGTCCAGTGGACTGTCTCCTTGGTCATTGTTATCAGAGTAATTCTCCAGCAGCTCGAATCCTGTTTTTGTGCCGGTGTTGCCTGGCTCTACGGGAGCGAGAGGGGAGAGAGAAACACAGGAAACGGCAGCGACGGAAGCAGAATCATCTCCTGGAGGGAGCGAAGAGCTGCTGACGCCACCGAAGGGAACAAAGACAGAGATTCAGAAGGGCTTATGCACAGGCTTGTGCTGGAGACGGCCCGGACAAGTCGTCTCAGTCCCAGCTTATGGCACAGCTCCCACCCCTCCGGCATGCAGTGCTTCTGTCTCCCCCAGCCTGAGCCCCCTGCGCCTAGCTCTGGGGTGCAAGGAGACCTGGGGCAGCCCAGGATGGGGAGAGGAGACAGCTGTATGCCAACAACAATGTTTTTGGCATGGGGAATCCGTGGGGAGGGCAACGCAGGGGGATATCTTCTATCCTGGCCCCAGCTGCTGGAGCTCTGGCTGGCTCAGTGGAGCGAGGGAGGCCATGGGATAGAGCAGCACGCAGTGGTGGCGTGGGCGCCAGCCTCATCGTTGTCTCAAAGCTCTCCCCCTCGCCACCCTGAAATGCCGCAGGGAGGGCTGTCCCCACACCCTGCACACACAACAGGCCCTCTGTCCCACAGGCACAAATGGAAACTTTGAGTAAAAAGGCCAGAGGGCCTGGCCGCCGGTCTCACCCGGGCCCAGGAGGAGCATGCAAGCCTCTGCCTTACACCACCCCTCTCCATGTCCCCATCCATGTCACCTTTTGGGTCGCAAGGAAGCCTCCGTGTGCTTCCCCTCCTGAAGGTCTGGGTCAGCAGTGCCAAGGGCTCTTCCTTGGCCCCAGCCCCTCATCCTCAAGGAAGACAGTCCTCAATGTGATGTCTGTCTGCATGGCTCTGGGGCAGCAAACCTGCTCTCTTGACATGGGGCAAAGCCCTAAGGTGTCCCAGCCCCTGGCTCTGAAGGACACAGGTGACCCAGCCAGGCTGGGCTGGGGAGCTCACTAAGCCCTGGCCTCGTGCATAGCAGTGAAGAGCAATGACAGTGGTTACAGCCTTCTCCTTGACACACTTGTGCGAAGGAAATTCCCCCCATCCAGTCCACCTACCCGTAATTCCAAGAAAAGGATGTGTACCACAGCTGCCTGCAGCGAAGACCCTCCTTTTCTGTGTTACAGGGGCAGCACTCACATCTCAGACCCTTCTGTGGCTGAGGAGCAAGAACCTGTCCCAGCCCCATCTGATGCCGACCTCCTTGGTCCATAATGCCATCCCCGTGGCCTGTGCACTGCCTGCTCCGGAGCTGCGAGGGGGGGATCTCCCATCAGGGACACAGTGACGCTCAGTGCTGCTGCAGGGCACTGCTGATGCCTGGGCTAGCACTGGAGGCTGCAGAGCTGTGCAGGGTGGCACTGCTAGGGGGAAGCTCACAGCTCCCTTACCCTGCTGCCTGCAGCAAGGCCAGGATGCTGCTGCTGCTGCTGCTGCCAGGAGTGCTGCTATTCCCAGGGTCTGCCTTCGTGAGCAGTGTTTGTGGCTGGAACACAAGCGTCTAAATGTCATCGGCCCCTTATCTGATACATATCCAGGTCCTTTTGGTACCCACTCAGCCTCCAAAAATAGCCCCAGCAGAGGGAAAGAATACATCCCTAAAATAGTACCACCACTTGGGCTCACCAGCGCTGGAGCTGACACCTGGTCCAGTGCCCATCGAGGCTTTGCAGTGAGATTTCAGGTCTGAACCCCTGTGCTTTCCCAGACTAAAATAGCCACCGTGACCTCACCACACTGGTGCTTTGCAGCCTCTGCCCAAAGCAGCGCCAGCTGCTGCCTGGCCACCCCGTGCCACCCCAGGCCACCCCAGGCCACCACCGGTGACTGCCCTGTGTGGGTCCCAGGTAGGACCCCTCTGCCCACACTGCCCAGGCTGCCCATAGTGGGGAAGGGAGGTGCAGAGCCATGGAGCACAGTGAGGCCCAGGTGAGTCACCCCGAGGGATGCAGCCAGGGATGCGGGAGGAGCGTTCCAGCTGGCTACCTGTCCCAAAAAGGAGAGCTGTTGAGGAGGAGGAAGCTAGGAGGAAGGAAGGTCTTGTTTGTCTGTTCCCAGAGCGGCGCAGGAACTGCTATATGAGGAATTACCTGACCTCACTTACATCTCCGGATGCTCTTCACCAGCTTCACCCCCTTTCCCTGTTCAAGCCTCCCCCCGGCTCCTGCAACTCTGCCCTTCGCTGTGCTGCTGCTGCCTCTCCTCTGAGCTACCCTGACACCAGCAGCTGTTTTCCACCTCCTGATGCTCTAAATTTATCTGCACCTGCTCTTCCTCCTGGATGGACTGTGTTCACCCTCTGTATCCAGGAGCCTGGCCCTACCCAGCTGGGAAAGCCGTGGTGGGTGGGGTGGTTTGTGGGCTTCCAGTTACAGGGAAGATGCTGCAGGTGCAGGCTGGATGTGGGATGCTCTGTGAGACCCAACTTGGAAATTGGAGACCCAGGAAGAAGGAAATGAGGGCTCTGCATCTATCACCAACACACTTTGGCCTTTCGCAGCACATTCAGACCCTACATATCTTGGTCTGCTCCCCGTACAGCCCCTGCCTCACGCAGTGTCACACACCCGGACTTGTTGGCATCCATGAATCATAGAATCATAGAATCAT
>NW_010116063.1:14627-44041 GCF_000699245.1 Pterocles gutturalis | reverse complement strand
TTATCTCCCAATACAAGATCTAACAGCATCTCCAAGATCTAACTCAAAGGAAATGGCTGAGTTGCTACCTTAAAACAACAGACATTTTTTTTCATTTAACAAATATCTGAATTCTATAATTTCCTATGAAGGACCAAAGTACAAAAGGATTCAAAAAGAGATGAGACAAGAGAATAGACCCCTGTCATCACTGTAAATACAATCACTACATGGTTTCACCAGTTCACTAGCAGCCACTGCAGCTCCCTCAGTGGCCATGGCATCCACTAAGCTTCTGCTTCACAGTCAGCTATTTATAACAAAAATCTGCTACAGCTGTGTGTTGCTGTAACCATTGATATGATGGGAATCATCACAGAGTTAAAAGACAAAGAAATAAAGGGAAACTTCATTGACTTTGCATCTCCAAAGAATTCCACTCAAGAATATGCAGAGTTGCATTGATCAATTCTCTTTCTTATGATGGAATTTTTCATCTATTATTACCATGAAAAAAATGAAAATGGTATTCATATTTTATAATGTAGTATCTCCCTCTCTTGTGAAATTCATTTTGAATATAAATATTTATAATATTAGCTAGATCGCTAGAAAGTATTTCATGGTTCATGGGCTACTTATGTAAAAGACGTTCTAGAGGACTCATTGTTTTCAGGGTGAGCAGTAGAAATAGTCCACACTTTACTGTAAGCATGCCTTTTTGCATGTTTGTTAGGTTCATGTTATTTCAACATGCTTTTGTCCCTGGGAAAAGGACCGATGCTGTTTGTATATGTGTTTGTACTCTAACATCACTCTCTCTCTGACGATGCAGATCCCATTATATGTTCTGGGGCTTAGTTTGCTTTGCTGTTTTCCTTTCTGATTCTTGTCAATCTCAAGGATGATGTACTGTGACAAATATCACCTTGTATTAACGTCTTCCATGCTATTTGATGGAACAAGTCATAAAACGAAATTATATGCTATTTTCCAAAGGAAGCTCACTGTCAGAATTATGATTTACTCTTAGGTCTGCAATCACTGCCTTTTGCTTCAACCTGTAATAAATTTTCTAGCATTTCCTAAGCCACAAGCAGGAATAAGCTATCCAATACTTCAAACAAAAGGAAAGCTAACTTCTCTAGAACGTTATAGTAGGAACCACCTCACACTGCTACTTGCAGTTACTAATCAAATGGGTGGAGAAATGTCCCATCCAAGCTGACAGTTGTCCTCTTACAGATGGTAGCATTCTTGCAAATTGGTGTTCTTACTGGAATTCTTAACTATATATTCCTAGTTATTTTCTCCACTGAATGCTTAATTTTCCTTATTTCAGTCTGTCTATCAGTTAAGTACTCACTGGTATCCAATACCAGTGGAGTGACATATTTTCATATTTTCCTAACAGTCTCACATTCCAAGAAAGATAAGAGATGGTCTCTTGATGAGCAGTAGGCTCATCAACTTTCACAAGACCTTTCAACACACAGGTCTGAAGACAGAAGTAAATGAACAAATTCTCCACTCAGAGGTGCAACCCTACATTACGAAAGGTGAAAGCTAGCTCCTAAACACTTCCAAGTAATTACAAATACTGCAGTAACTCAGATTTTATTTTAGGGTTTTTAAAATATATATAATTATTAACATCTACTCAGGGTTGGAAATTCTCTATGTGCTTGTTCAGTACCTTGGAAAACTTCACAAAACATGCACAATGAATATCAATATTCAGCATTAACAACAACAAAAATAGCCCTGAGAATTGCTGCACTTAACAGCAGTTGGTGTTATAACCACCTTCAAGGATCAGTTCCAAAGTAACTATTCTTATAAATATTTCTGTGATGATTTTCTTTATTTTTTTCACAAACTTTTGTTGATTCTTAGGTATCATACATTCTGCTTGCCAGTATGCACTTTGTGTATGTTCCTAATATTCATATATCTAAATTTGACTTTCTATGGCACAAAAGCTTTTTAAAGACCAGTATTTTGTGCCAAACACTAAGCAGCTGTAGCGTCAAACATCTATAAAAATCCTTCATTTTTCATACCAGGACTTGCTGATCATGTCCTCATTCTTTTTTCAGAGAGTTTCAGCCTCCATATTAGAATATTGCATTGAAGAAGAGAGTTTTGCAATTTGATAATAAATTATTACGGCAGAATCACACATAACAAAGTCCATTATCTCTCCCTAAGTCTCTCTAACTCTGAACTACTGTCTGCTTTCTTTTTTCTGTCAAATATCTGAAAGTTCTTACGTGTGGGATGAAATACTAAGTTTGAAAGATCAATATTTTTTTGCAGAGTGGAGCTTCCTGCTTTGTTTCCCTAGGTACTAGATATTAAAATGAACCATACTGGAAAGATCAGATAAAAATGACTCACTTAAGAGGAAGATTTTTCATCCATTTTGCAGAAAAAATGCTGTAGAAGCACTCTTTTTGAAGTGAAATATATGGTTGTGTTTTATATAACACAACCTTTTCACAAAATTGACTCATTTTATTTTTATTTCAGAATTTGGTTTTACACTCACCCAGTTTGGTGTGACAGCAGTCAAACACCAAGGGTGTCTCAGCTCTTCCCTCCTCTTCCCCTGTCTTGTCCATCTATCAAAAATCTGCCATTTTTTCAAAAGGAAATATTTTTCCAACAGTTCAGCAAGCTGAACCCAACTGCTCTTGTGGTTGCATTTCTGCTAGTCCTTCTGAAAATAAATGGCAGGAGTAGGAGCAAGCAGAACAGGACTACATTTATCGGTGGTGTCCCACGGTGGCACAGATGAAGTGTAACACTGATGCTGTACCTTTATCCCTAACGAGAATAACATGCAAATTCTAAACACCAGATATACATAAACAGCATGATTTTGTGATACTGACATGAAATGTGAATACGGCCCCCTCCTTCTGTGACCGTGTCTCCTTTTAGAACTTTGAAGTCCCTATTAAACAGTTAAGAAATCATCTTGCTAGGTTTCAGATTTGTGTCTCTCTGACAGAAGAAACAATGTAGTAACACTGCAGACTATTTTTGGGTATAGCTAAAAGTAATTTTTAATAGGTGTAAATTCTACTCATAATTTTTTGTGGTTTTTAAATATCAAATGAAAGAAAGTCATTATTAATATGACATGTTAGACAGAAAAAGAATTTGTAAATATATTTGCATTACTTAGTTATAGCATTCTATTTCCATTCTTTATTCAAGTCATATTAATATTAAGCATAATTTTTAAGCCACAGAATGTATGCAGCAGAGATAAAGGCTGCAATACTATAAGCTGCTGCACAGCTCTACTGTACATCATCCTGATGTATCCTAACCATTTATATCCTACTCTTTACCAGTTACTGTAAGCAAGGGCAGTTAGTTTGTCCTTACTGGAACTGGACAAGAGACCCATCTTTCATATTATAGATTAATCTGCCTCACAATCCCATGATAAATATGCTGAAATTTTTATACATTATTTATTTAGTATGTTTCTATTCACTAGATCTAAAAAGTTGGTATTGAATTTCCAAAGTTTTATGTTAAACTTTATATACACCTACGTACAAGGAGAAGAGAAATAAAACTTGATGAGTGTACCTTAGGTAAAAAAGTAAAAGCTTTTGGGTTTTGTTTTCTCATACCTGGAAAAATGAACTGAGACAAACAACATAGCTTGCAAAGTTACACCTTTTAATTAACTACTACTTTTTAATAAAGAAATATAGATTTGAAAAACTTTGTGAAATACTATTGAATATTTTAAAGGAAAATTAAATCTTTAAATGAGTGGTTTTTCAAATCTGGTTTAGGTCATAGGAAGCTCAGGAACTACTGACTGGATCAGCTATTGCCTTCATTGTCCGTTGTTCAGAACAAGCTCTTCATTGCCTCAAGTTGGTCACCAAGGTCATATGATGCCATTTATATATCTATCAGGAGAACACCCACAGTTTCAGAGTTTCTGTGCATTTCTGGAATGAAAACTAATTTGAAAACTACACAAAGATTTCTAGTTTTTTTCTCAATACTAAGCATTTGGATATTGTTCTAAACACTATTATATTTAGTTAAAATTCTCCGCTGATTTCAGTGAGATTGTATCAAGTCAAAACTGGTTACCATTTAAAAGCATGAAGGTTCAGAGGAGGCAAAAGAAAGGAATCACAAGTATTTTCAAAGTTATTTAAAAAAAAAAAAAACAACAAAAACAAACCTC
Source organism: Pterocles gutturalis (assembly GCF_000699245.1). NCBI lineage: Eukaryota > Metazoa > Chordata > Aves > Pterocliformes > Pteroclidae > Pterocles > Pterocles gutturalis. Next base: position 39,834 of record NW_010116063.1, on the reverse strand, counting down.
AGTTAAGCAATTGTATTTATCCATTCCCAGTTCCCAGCTCACCATGTAATTTTAGTTTATTAGCCACAGTATACAGACATGTATGCCCACGTTTTAATCAGCACAATCCACTCCTCATTTCATTCATATTTCCTAATAAGAGGTATACTCATCCTCTTAATATATACATTTGGCAAGAGCAGAATGCAGCTTTGATGGAGTAGAAATTACAGAGGAGCTTTAAGGTTTGTATTCTAAAAAGAGTATGTGCTTATGGTCTTACACCCATCGAGCCTGCTTTTTAACTGAGCCTGCAAGCAGCACTACTGGAACCAAAGGCCAGTTAGTAAGTCTATTGTAAAATTTGCTTTTGAGAGTTTACATGTAAGAATTCACCATGGGATAAAATTTGGCATCAAAAGCCCAGGCATAAAGCACTCTTAAAATGACACTAGTGCAGAAGAAAATCATTTCAGATCTAATTCAATATTTCAATGGGGAACTGCAGAAAGTGTTCAAATCTGTTAAAAATCTGGCTTTTATAGTATTGACTCCAGGAAGGTGTCTGATAGAAAAGTTTCAATGCCAAGCAAAAACAGAATTATCCTCCATTTAGAAGGAAGTAAATAGATCATTTCTCTCTGACCTCCAAAGAGGAAGAAGTATTCTATCCACACATCGGTGAAATGTAATAAAAAGAATGATACTCTTGGGATCCGTTCTACCAACAAAAAGCCACTGAGCACACTAACAGCATAGATAATCAAGGTAGTTGCATGAAAAATGAGGAATTTAAAGGATTGCTGGGAATGGAACTCTGGCCGGTAAGAAAAAAAGGCTTTCAGACTAGCTAGGGGCATGGAGTATAATTTAATATATTTCTGGCAGAAAACAAATAAGGAAATACTCATCTGCAATTACAGAAGATGTCATCTCTTTTGAACTACAGTTTGCAGAATCTATTTGTAAATACAGCTGCATTTTTGCCTCATCTCCACCCCTATCCCAGCACAAAGCCTTTGCTCTACAATGGCATTAATAACACATATACTGAAAAGTTCAGGAAAGACTAATACACTTTGAAGCAGGCTAATATTTCATATTTGCACTACACTGCACACTATTTGCAAGTTCATTCAGAAAGACAAGGATAAAAAAAGTATTTGAAATTTTGAGATCAATGGGGTTTTTCATAGCCCCATGCGAGAGCGTAATGGTTTTGCTCCAGGAAAATCCTGGTGGCTGTAACTGGCTCTCAGGTTCTCCCTGCTCTTGGAAAATGGATCTATATTGGGCTGTTACCCAGTGCAGTGCCTTTTTCTGGCTAAGCTCCATGGATGTAACACATCTGCACACTACTTCACCCGCACATGTGGATGGTTGAAATGAGTTCTCCTAGGGACAGCAGCCACCTCTGTGCCAGTTCGTTACATCTGGCTTTTGTCCAGGGATTGTTAGGAAGACAAGTGATCCGTATGAAACATGAAGAATGCTCACCTGACTCCCTCCTCTCTGTCCCATGAGGGTCAGAGCACTGCCTGGGCACCTGCTCACCAGACCCAACACAAGGTCCTCCTACACACACCAGAGCATACTCTGCAGTGTTGCACCCCACACATAGTGTTGGTAGCAGGGTTTGGTCCTGCCTCAAACCCTTCTCCGAACATTTTGCTATGAAAAAACAGCTCTGGATTAAGCAATCCCAGATGCTGATCTCTGTGGGGTCTGCCTGAGCAGGGTGAATTGTCCTTGCAACATTGATATAACTGGAAAAGATTCTCCTGGTTTCTCTTAAAAGAGCTTACCTAGACAAAAACATTATACTACATGAGGTAAGTTAGTGTTTTCATGTCCTGTTTAATGCGAGACTGTGCTCCTTAGTCCATGCTAATTCATCCTGTGTAGTTGCTTCATTGTCTGAGCTGGGCTTTTGCAAGCTATTATTCAGCATCAAAATTTTCTCAAGATTATAGTAAAAAGGTAAAACATGCAAACTTCAGTGTAAAACACCGATATATTAAATTAATAACTCAAATTATGAATACCATCAAACATTGGTGTTGTATCAAAATGTTTAATATATGTAGGCCAGTTGCCATGGAGATGGCAAAGCTTCCAGAATGATTCTGCAACAACTTTAGAACCTGAATGCTTCCAATTAGGCTATAAAGCTGCATAAACAGGAAGAAAAATGGCAATTGCTATTCTTGATACAAGTTAGCTATCTGAAATAGTTCTGAGCAGGTGTTTCAAGAAGAAAACAAATATTAGCACTTGCTGTACATGTACCTATGGTATATTTTGTTTAGAGGGGCCTCAGCTTTTGCAAGGGAGTAGTATAGCCCATATTACCTTGAATTGAATTGAAGGTGTTCAATAACCGTAACATCTGCTTTTTGCAATTTTCTTGGCTCTACATAAGCACTTTGCACTTCTGCATTAAGAACGAATAGAGCCGTCAACAAACTGCTTACCTGCAGCCTGACTAAAAAAATTTACTTACTAGCTCATGAGGCTTAAGACATCACATTTGACCCTGGCAGCAGGTGTAATATCCTACCTAAACTGTGTTCCAGTTTGAGCAAAATTTAACCTGGTCCTTTCAGAGGAAGAAATGAATGTGTTCTGCAAGACTGTTGTCTTCCATGGATCAGTCTGAACACGTTGATTGCAATCAGTGATTATTTGACGGAATTTTTGAGAGGCTAAGATGGCATTTTTCTGTGCTCTGACCACCTGAAGCTTGTCTCATGTCCATTCATCCATACTCTGTATCTTTGTAAACCAAGTGACATATAAGCAACTTTTAATGTAAATTAAGACTTAGTCCACTGAATTTGCCAGATGTGTATAGCAGTAATTCTGACATGAGTGGGGAACAGATCCTCCTGTATCCTTCTGATTTTATCATCAGTGATTTTCTTTTCTGTTGCCAGAAAAAGGCATAATACAAATCACAAAGGGAACAAAAAGGAACAGAAAATGAAATTATCTCAATCTAGAGCCCACAGTTTGATTTTCTGTTATGAAAAATACACTGAAATTCAGTGACACTTCATGACAGAGAATCTTGCTGGAGGCAATTTAACCTACCATTCACCAGTATCCAAGATACTCCAGTAACCAAAAGGCTGAATTGCTGATGCACATTTTAATGCACAAAGACTTGCAGCAGTTACTCTTTATGTACGAGTGCATTATTATTATATGTTAATATTAGTGAAAAATATGATCAGTGAGACAGTTCCTGTGTTCCTCTAGTGAAAGACCAACAAAATAGCTAGTTCCATTAATATGAGTTTTCCAGTAATACTTGAGGAAGTGTAGAATGAAGAAGCCTCATTGTCTTCTTCTAACTTTGTCTGAAAGGAGGCTTAACCTTAAGGGGTTTTGAAAAGCATTGCTCTAACAGTAGCAGAGGTTTAAATTCAATTCCATTTTTTGGGGGTGGGGGAAGTGTCTATTATCCTGCATCTATTCTGGGACTACAAATAAATGGTATCTTTTGTAGAGCCTATCTATGTTTCTGTAACTTCTCTGAGAGTGAAGGCAACCCGCAGATTCATGAGAGAGTTATCACATGCATCTTATGTGAAAGAAGTCGATATTGCGATCTGAGATACATTTGTTTTGGGAAAGTACAACTACAGGAAGCGAATTCAGAAATGAAACACTAAACCATCTTACTTCACCAGAGAAAATCAAATCAGAAGGGAACATTTCCAACATAAGTTAATGTAAGCGTTAACTGAAATAACCTGTGCATTTCAGCATTGCATATGTGTAGTCCGTGGGGATTTTTCCAGCTACATGTGTTTGGGTTTTTTTCCCCTGCATCTGTCAGATAAATCAGAGAGCCAAATGAAAATCTAGTACTCAGGAACATTATGTATTATAATATTATGCCACACCCCCTGGAGGGTTGCAGGTTCATAATGAAATGAGTAAATTACAAGGAAACAGTCTGAGATCCTGAAAGTTCCACCTCTCCTTTAGGACAAGCATGTCAGGATAAATTCCATTTAATTACACTGACCATGGGTTTAAAAAAAAATAAATATAAAAACCAAAATAAAAGCATTATCCTTCTGTCTGAGGCTCCATGTATGTAAAAGTGAACTGGCCTATTCGCTGCTGCATTACTCCATTACACTGTAACTCCAAGAAGTGACATTGAAATGGGTTTCAACTAGCAGAAAAATAGAGCAACAGTGTTTAACTAGGCCCAGATCTCGATATTTAAAAACAGTGTTCAAGGATACGTGGACAAAACTAGCCAAATGTTGATTACTATGTTACTGTAAACCCAAACAATTGCTAGGGTTTTTTCTCTTGCCTGTATAGCCTTCTCCTACAGAAAGCAAAACACTCAGCAGTTCTCCATAATCAGTATTTTGAAATTTTAAAATAATTAGCACAGCAGAAGAAGGTACGCCACAATCAATTTCCCCATGTTAAAATTCTCATAAAGTAGGCAACACCTGCAATTTCCTTCTTTTTGATTTACAGAAGTAATTCAAAGTAAATGCCAAGAAAAGATATGGTAGACCTTGTTTTGATTTAACCTGCGTCTCACAATGGAGTTTTCATTGATTACACTGAATTTCTTGGCAATTAGCATCTCTGTTTAGGAAAAAAAAAAAAATGTTAGCTTCTTCAAATGTGGGCTTTTGACAGAGGTTTATGTCAAGGATGCAAGAAGTTACTCCATGCATCCTTTCGAAAGAGTGCTACAGCTGTTGGTATGAAAGCACAAAGACAGATACAAGTCACATGCTGTAATATAAACTCTTCATAGTGGTACAAAATATTAAAACACCAACAACCAGGTATCCTATCCTATTTCCGAACAACATCATTGTGTAACATAAAAGAGCAGTCACTGATAACTTTTTAGCAATCACTACAAAGAAAAGCAGCTCACAGCAAACTGATATCTGTAGGAACCTGCCATCCACACCACCTGCAGGGATTTAAAGAAAGGATCTTCCAGGGAGCTCATATTGGGTTTTAATCAGTTCCTACTGGAATCAGCAGTGAGATACCAACTGACTTCAGTGGAAGCTGGTTAAAGCCATCAGTGTGTTCTGGTTTTGTGTTCTATTTTAATAAAAAAGATTACTTTTGGGAAAGTGAGCCTTTGCCATGGTGGGGAAAAAAAGTTTCTGTAGAACCACTGCTTACAGGAACTCAAGTGTTTCCACTGAGGAAGAAGGGAATTCAAAGGATAAATGAAAAAAAATTTAAATGCTGCATCTCTATGGTTTCAGCTTGCCTGGCTTGCTTGCAGAGCCATCTTCTGGCTGCAAATAACAATTTCAGACTTGCTGATGTGTGTGTGTATATTTCACTTTAGCTATGCATTTTGAAGTGTTTCAATTCCCTGCTTTTAGCCACTTCAGTAAAATAACACAGAAAAGAAACAGCGTGGATTCTGAATCCAAATAGCCCAGTGACACATTTGGATTTTAAACAAAGTCTGCCTAATGCTCTTAGGATCATTTATGATTGTGCAAGAAATTAAGACTGCAAGCATGGACCCTGAGAAATAGTGAAACCAGAATGGTAAGAGTCAACAGAAACAGGATGATAAAAATCTGGATAGATCCTATGAACTGTCTCTTTCCACAATGCATCATCCCTGCTGTTTTGACTTCTAATAACATTACTTTCTCAAACACAGAAGACCTCATTAATTTTATTTTTCTTGATTTCTGAGCATTTTCTGGTTTGGGTGGATTGCTGTAAGTTTTAGCTAATACAGCGTTAAGTTTTGAACTGATTAGAGTGTTAGAGATATCTGCCAAATGAGTATAGCCCAGATAGAAAACCAATCATACAGCATCTCAAGCAGGGCACGAGTGTTATAATGTCACTCTAGTTCGCAATAAGTTTTTCCTTATAGATGTGTGATTAGAGGTGGCTGATCTGACTCCAATATAGGTCTCACCTCACACATTTCAGGAAGACTAAGGATTACAAAGGCACAAAATTAGCAGTTTCTCAATGGGATCATTACAAGACATGGGAGGGAAATACTAGGAAAAAACGTTATATCAAAAAACCCTCTTTGTTTTCCATTTTGGAATTAAAAGAGGCTTCTACATTTTTGGAGTTGAGACAGCAAGAGATTGATACCCATCCCAGGACATCAGAGATCCAGCGGCTGTGGCTCACTATGGCTCAGAAGAAGAAATGAGCCTCTCACACTCACACCCTGACAGTTTAAGCTGTGCCTTCCCCATTCCAGGTAACTGCTCTAATCACAGACCACCTTATTTATCTTGGAGCTGTTCCAGGCTCTATGAGCAATTTCATTCCCATTAGAGCAATGGTGTGAACCTCAATCTGCCACCTACATGCCAGTTAAGTTTCCAAACCACAGGACCCCAAAATCCTTTTTCTATTCAGAATGCAGAATTATTTATAGAAACTTAAAGAGCTCCCACAGAAGTAAGTGCAAGAACAGGACTGACTCTTTAGCCTCTAGACAGCAGATGAGAGCCTTTCTGTATATACATGCCAAGTAATACACAAACCACTTGGCTTGTTAGCCTCTTTCTCCCAAACAGAAATTGAAATTTGAATAGCGCTGAAAGGCCTTCATTATTAAAATTAGCATTTTCTCACGAAGTTCTTTTTGTTGGTACACTGACAAGATAACATTTAGTCCTGAAATTTGTGACTCATGGTAGCTGAAGCCAGCTGATATGACACAACATAGGACAAACATATATACACAGGCAGCCCTCATGCTCTCGGTGCAGAATCCTTTCGATTCCATGCCTGATCCTGAGGCAGTTCATAGCATAAAGTCAGATCCTGCTTCCTTAGCAACTCTGCAGCCATCAGGAAATTGAAGTTATTAAAGCCTGAATTTTATGAAAGACTTAAATCTTAAATTCAATAGTACCTAAGCCAGGTACTATTGAAATCAATGGTGGAACTTCCTCCAATTTAGCAAGGCTAGATTCTAACAGCCACAAAGCACGCATTCGTTGCATCTGAAGTGTTCTTGTTCTTTGCCTTATACACACATATACTTTAAGGAAGCAAATATATTTAAAAAAAACTTTGAAATATTTTTGGTATCTGATAAAGAACAGATCATTTCTTTCCATAATTATTTTTTTATTTATAAATTTCTATATTGTTTTGATGTTTAGCTGCTGCTGTGAGACAGGCTTCCAAACAGTATGCTTTTATGTTCACAAGAGCTCAGTTTAACTATTTAGTTCACATTACACTGATTGCTGCTGAATAGAGGACTTTTGAAGTATTGCTTTAAATCTGTTTGATATTTTAAAAACAAAAGTCCTATATGTGTTATCTCCATAGTAGAGACTTTCAAATTATTTCCTGAGAATAACTAAAATAAGTTACATTATTTATAACATTTTTTTAAAAAAACAAGTTTTGTTAGGTCTTTTAGAACAGTTCCTAACAGAAATTGCTTGTTCTCTGAATGTGTCCTTCGTGCTGCTTGCTCTTACAGAGTGTTTTAAAACCATATTATTTGTGAGCAAAAATATTATTTTACTAGTAGCTTTTGTTTAATGCCCCCTAATTCCTTAACCTGTATTTCTGTTAAGGAGGGAGGTTCACAAACTGTATCAAAAGTTAGAAGAACAAACCATTTCTGAAAGCAGGCTGTAGTTTTTTAACTGAGTAAAGCTCAGGTTCAGTAACCAGCTGATCCACAACTAGAACTAGATAAGGGTATGGCTCAGTGCTGTCAGAAATGGGGATCCTTTGAATAAAATCAAATAGAACTGGTTGGTCCATGAGACTTACCTTACCACATTCAACACCTATTAAATTAATCAGAAGTGGGCAGCAGGGAGCCATCAGTGTGCAAGTCAGCCATGCTACTGGTGACAGGGAATGTAACCCAGAGACCTTCACCGGGGTGGCATCTTTGTGCCTGCTTTTGTGTTTCTGAGGTTTGGTGCAGATGTTCTGGGACCAGCTTTTTATGGCCTGCCTGGTCTTGACAACCCTCCTGCATGCCCTCTCCCTGCCACAGCACTGCAACCTCAGGCAGGCAACACAATCAGAACAGTTCTCAAACTACTGCTTCATTCCTACATAGGAAATCCTTAAATACAAAGAAAAACATTAAATGTATATAATCTTTTATATACACATACACACACATATATAATCATATTATATACCCATATCTAAATTCATTTGTCTATGTCTACGTATTTTTTATATATGAAAAACCCTACAAACATATGCAGGGTTTACACGTACAATAAAAGCTCTGCTTTTGGTTAGAGAAAGGTTTTTTCCAAGTTCTAAAAGCACAAAAGTCATAGAGAAGTTCAATTAAAATGAGTGGGGAAATTTTGAAGTGCTGTATGTAAGCTTTTCATTCTTTTCCTGTCGTGCCCGCTGGCTAGTACATTACACTTCAGAGTAACATTTTGGATGCTCAGCTCATGTTCCTCTATCACTATTTTTAAAGGGATCGTTATCAGCAATGTTTTAGTTCCTTCACTTTTTCAGTTAGTTTTTCTAACACTTAAAGTGGAAAATAATACAAAAAGGAGGTAAAAGAAAAAAAAAAGACGCTCAAATGCTAATAACAGACGTGCAAAAACATTCTACACTTGCATGTGAAAACTGTAAAGAAAGAAAATCAAAAGGACCTTTATAATTACAAAATCGATGGCTTTGTTTAGCTCTTCTGTATACAAGCAATATTTTCACACATTTCTATTTGGTAAGTAGTGTCTTAATTTACATGCACAGTATTTGTTGCAAATTAAAATAATCACTATTTATAATATTAATTTTATTTTATGCTAGCTTGATTAGCCATTTTAGTTTATTTTTCTTTTTATCATCAGGGGTTGTTCCTCTCTCATTTCTGCTTGAAGGTTTGGAGAAGTAGAATCCAAAAGGAGCTAAATATGAAGCAGATGAGTGAATTAGACTGAATAGTTTGTCAAGACAAAGATTTATAAAATATCACATCTTCCAGGGAATTATATCCAAATTATAGTAAGTTCTAGTGGCATAGGAGAATCTACTTCATGACTTTTCCTCTGATGTGATTTGTGATGTGATGTGATTCGCAAAGAAAATAAATTATCAGTCTCTTGAAAGAAGAACAACTGATTGGGGGCATGGTTTTGATTACTAGGTGCCTTATTCATTTAAGCAATTGTCTTCTAAAATGTTTCTACAGGAAGGAAAACTGGGTTAAATACAGAAGAAAGGTCTGATAGAAGAAGGGGGAAGGAGAGCACTGCAACATCACTTGTTCATGGGAACAAGGACCCATGGAAAGGACCTGCATTTGGAACGGTTTGATACAGACTTGTGAACACAAGTTCCTACTGGTGATGTGCCATGCAAATGCTTATTTTGTGCAGTGCTAAGAAACTAGAAGCTGGATGTCTCCTCCATGGAATAGCCACAAACTAACCTTTGTCAGAGCCTTTGGCACTGATTTCTAAATAACATAAATATCTTATGCTTTCTTCTCTCCTTTCAGGATAAGACATCTGCCAAGCAATAGCAAAATCTTTTATCCCTTAACATGACACCTCAAAATACCTATCTGGAATCATAAATTTTCAGCAACATGTATCTTCATAACTCATGTCAATTACAGTGAAGTTGTGTAGAAATCAACAGGAAAAAAAAAAAAAAAAAGGAATTTACCAATTTGCACAAAGGTTTAAATTACTTGTTTGGAAATACAGTAATGTGAATCTTCTGAAAAGGTTATTTCCTCCTGCTATCAGTCTACTAATGTATAACTCTTGTGCACGGAGATCAGCAAGGTACAAAGATGTTCTTCTTTTTGAAAGAAAGGACTATAAAATGCTGTGACACTGAAAGCAAAGGGAAAAAATCCCACAATACTGGTCTATCCAAACAGTTTTCCAGAAAGATGGAAATTAAATACCATAGATAACTGTCTATATTGATTCTTGCACAGGACATCAATGTTAATTCAACACAAAATAAAAAGCTCTTAAAGTTATTCTCACTTGGGAAAACCTTCCTAAAAAAATTACTGTAAGTTTGCATATATACTTCAATATTATATTTCATTTGACTTTAAACCCACATTTCAACTGAAGCATATGTTTAAATACCTTGTATCAATAGAGTTGGACTTAAATATGCGCTTAAGTGCTTTCTTGAAATAGGATTTATGCCTCAAATTATGCTTTAGATTAATACATTGGAACAAGTTTCTAATTATAATGTATTACTATTTATGTTGTCTATTTTCCTGCTCCATTTAATCAGGCTGGAAGGAAAGCCATTCTGGTAATTTCATCTTTTGTTGTAGATGGATGGGAACTAGAACAGAGGCTGTAAGCAGCTATACATTGGGGAAATCAGGATTCAGATCCAGAAGCATTTAATCTATGTCTTTGAGATTTTTGTCACCTCTTGTAATGTCAGTGTAGTTTGCAGCAATTACATAATCATCAGATCGTATTGGACACTTTTGGATGCCATCATCCTTATTCCCTTGTTTTTAGATTTACAACACTGCAACCCTTAAACAATGCTGTTTTCTCCTCTTCTGCTTGCTTAATTATATTTCTGCCCATGGATTTCTACCATAATACCATCAGAGACTTCCTTCTATTTTGTTTTAAACAGACAAGTTATTTACACTGAACTATTAACACAAAGACACAAAAGGAAATTACACTACACAGATGACAACCTTGAAATTAAGGACTAGGAATAAACAAAGCATTCAAAGGAAAACCTAAGCCATTTTTCCTTAATACACAATGGATTAAGGGCACAGGGTAAATTCCATCAATCTAATTAGGAAGCATGAAGTGATCTTCCTCATTAATCAGCTCTTTAGTGATTGTCTGTGAAATTAGTATTGAATTTTTGTATAAATGTAGTCTTTCTCTTCAAATTTTTCACACCTGCCTCCACAGAAAACAAGATGAATCGCCTGCTCACATGCCTGCGCACCCAAACACGTGCACATGCACATATCTACTTTTTCACAGCTGAAGTAAGACAAAACATAGAGGTAAAAGGAGATGGATCCTGATCCTGCCCATGTCACAGAAGCCATGGCATGACAGCAAGTGCATGCCCTTTGCCAAACATACCCGTAAGATTCAAAATCTGGAATGGTTTTTCAAAAGAAACCAAGGCAGGTTGGAACAACTCCTCTTGGCTCACCAAGTCAGAGGACTTGAGGGGATGAGGTGTGATTATCTGAAAGATTCATCTGCGCCTGGATTCCACTGAAGATGATTCCCCAAGTTGCACCTCAGAAAGTCTTAGGCAGAAGTTAGGCACAAACAAATACACTTTTTAAATTCTAGAAAAAAACCCAAATTATCTACTGGCTTCTGAATAAACTTTATCACTAGTTCTTCTCTACAGCTGTCATATTTTTAAAGCTTACATCAACTATCTATGTTCATGCAATTTTTTACAAAGTATACCTGCCCATTTAAGCCTGATCCTTTAGTCAAATGAATAGTGCCACAGATCGTTGCAGTTCCTGTGCTTATGCATATGGCTAAATGTCCCAGTAAATCAGATTTCAGGATCTGTAAATGCCTTTTCACTTTTTATCTCTCTCTCACATAGTTTCTACATACTATGGCTGGAAAAATCTTCTTTATTTGAACCAGCAATAATTACCCAGAGATCACCGAATAGGGCTAGTTAGATATTCTGACTAAACAGCTTTCTGTAGCAAAATGCAGTTTCATCAACTTCTTCTACAAGATGATTGTATTTCGCTCTGAATCCTAAAAATTCTTGTCAGAAAAATTTCCAAGTATTTTGTTTAACTTTCTTATTTTGATGCATTAACATTATGTATTTTCTTTCAGGTAACCATCAATGACATTTTAATAGGAAAGCAATAAAACATTATCTAACACTACAGCTTAATAAACGTGATATGTCATATTATGTGATTGGGACATATACTTTTTTTCCTCAACACTGCATAGGAATCATGAATTTTCATCTTTTCCTTTTCTACATAGACATGTCTAGCTTCGCACCAAACAAGTCTCATTTCACTTAGGCAAACCCTTATATTTGGACTGGCAAAGAAATTCTGTCATTTCAGCATTGGTTCCCATCTAGATAGCAATGAGAATTCTAATGATTAATGTTTGAGAGAAATGAAAATTCAGAAAAAGTATTTTGTATAGATGTCAATACAATTTTTTAACACTGAGAAGTTTTAGTATGGAACAGCCATTTCCTAGTGAGTATTGGTAAACTGGCCTTTCTAGTTTGGGAAGGAAGGAACTAGCACCACCTCCCACTAGCATCTACAAAATGATTTTACTGCCTGAATCCAATTAACTTTCTCAATAAAACCAATGGGGACCATAGCATTGAGGAAGAGGCATCCAGCCCACCAGTCACACCACTCAATGCATTTTACACAGGAAAAGGTTCACTTTAGTGCTCCTCATGCTGCTGGAAGGAGCAGTTAGCATTACAAATGCAAATGTGTGCAATCCACAAATGCAGAACTAAATGAAACAATCAGCATCAGATGGTCAAAGAAAAATTTGCATGTGACGGGAAAACAAAGCCCCTCAGAACAAAAACAAAAAGCACTTGGTGTTCAGAAAGATCTGGATGCTCAATGGTACAGGCAAGGATTATGTGGCACATCCCAGCTAGCAGACTGCTTCTGACAGTTGCTCAGCCCTGGATACTTTAAAAGCCCCTGACCAACAGGCTATACAATGTGCACTAGTTGGAACTGGGACACAGCAGAAAGCATAGATCCCAGGTGAGCAGAGTGAAGTTGACCCTGAATGCATGAGCAGAAATGAAAGGGACCAGCCACAATACATGTGTGTGGGGTGAGGCTACTAAAATAATCAGAGAACACCTAAACGTCAGGCACTTGAGCTGTGACCTCAGCCAGATATCACTATCTCAGCTAAGACTATCATGGTAGAAAGTGTTTTGAAGTATCTGTAGCTTCTTGCCAGATTTATTAGCACAGCAATTCAATTATCCTGAATCAGCTCGTAAAGCATTAAGAGTCCCAATGGCAATGAACATTTTCTTCTCCCTCTCTTCCCATGGCTCACATAGGTTACCTCATTAACAGAGTTACATATTTTTATTTTTAAGTCAGAATATTGGAAGAATAGATTTGTATATATATCCACAAAATGCAGTATTAACATATCACCAGGATCCAAAAATATAAGCCTTAAACAGAAGAGGAATGGCTTCTCTGTGCCATCCCGTCCTCGGGATTTTAAACTCATGAGAGAAGCTTCAGGTCACTTTATTGTAAGCTGATACCTGACCCAGTACATTTGAGTTAATACAGAACTGATGCAAAGGGGTTGGAATTAGGCCATTGAACTCAATGTAATCTCTTGGATAGCAAAATGAAAATAAATACGTGGAAACATCATCAACAGCTTATAGAAATACAGATTTTGCCTTTAATAAAAGAAGTGCATACAATTGGTTTAATTTGCATTTAACTTCAGACAAATTCATTTACGCTAACAGCATGGAGAATACTTTCATTCAAGTCTTGCTGCAGAAAAAGCACATGCATTTTTTTTTCCCAAAAAAAGTTTTTTCACCCCTAACAAACCAATAAATTTAGAGAAAAACTGCAGCTTGTCAGTTCGACATTGTTTAATTTGCAACAAACTGTAAACAGAGTATAGAAAATGGAAACTCTAACAGAGACAGGCAGAGACAAACCATATTTTTTTGTCACTAGAAAAATATGTGGCAAGAAATGAATCACATAGACTTGCATTTGTCCCTGTGACATAATGTTAATTACTTAAGTGTGAAGCATCCTATTAGAAGGTATGCACCTAAAAATAAATAAATGTTAGTTTAGTTAATCACAGTCTAAATTCTAGTCAATGAATGGGTATTCTGTACCCATTCACAGATGCTCACAATTTACATACTTTAGAAAGCCTATAACACTCTCATTTGCTTAAATGTCAAATGACAGAATTATCCTGATAAATACCATTTAAAATCAAGAAATATTCAGAAACCCCCCAAGTGTAGCTTAAGAATTTTTTGAATCAGAATGTCTAAGTCAATATGTAGGAGGAAAGCATCATCTAGTTTAAAATTCCACTGAGAAGCTGGTCCTAAATTTGATGCTAATGCACTTAAACATGTTAGTGTTTCTTACACACTGTAACATTCATTATAGCACCCAGTCCTTCAAATTACTCTGTATCAAATGATTTGTTAACCAAAGCTAGCCATGAGGGAAGATGTATACCCATATTCCCTTAGGCAAGAAGTTTGCTGGGTGAGGAGCAGTCCTATTTATCCTAAAGTCTTTTAATATTTCCATGTGTTTTAAACATTAGCTTTCCTTGCTTGAGGTTGCTTTGACAAGCAGATAATATGCATGAGAATTATGTGAATACAATACTTGAGGCCATTGAAAGACTTTGGAAAAAATTTTGTACTACCAAAATTATTTCAGTAACATAGCTACTGATCATGAATACAGATAAACGATAACAGATCCCCAGCAAAACCGTATGTAAAAGTGTACATTTAAATATTTAATTATTCATATCCAAAATTTTAAGAGTAAAAATCCTGAGCTACAGTTAGTCATAAGATAAAATCAGAAAATGGATCTTTGGTCATTTCCAATCCTCAAACTTTAGAAAGATTTTGAGTGGCATCTAACTATGATACTGAGTGCTCAGAAGCGTTTAAAGATGTGAGACATACAAATGTAACAGTGAGACATTCAAATAGGTAATGATGACACCTCTGCTGGTACTTGTTCAGAACCTTGTGACACTACTGGGATATACCACAAACATGCATGCGAAGTCCATATTGTGCATACTCCTTGGTAATCTGGCAATGGAAGATGGTATAATGAGTGAGCATCTAATGTCCTGGTTCAAATATTTGCAACAGCTGGGTTGGTTTGGGTTTTTTTTGCCTTTGCTTCCCCTCCATTTACCTTCACTAAGGGGTGTTGTGACACTGAGTTGCTAACAGGCAATTTCAGTTGCATGGGCTAGCTGTAAGCTGTCCTGTCATTAATATTTTTCTTTCCCACTCAGACACAGTGCCTTATACTGTGCCTAAATTTCACCTGGTAACTTCTCCACTGTTGAATATAAATTATTTATAGCAAACATAAATGTAGTTAGAGAGCATAACAGAGTCCTTGGGCGAATCATTATTGTCCCAATTCTTCAAGTAAATTAATAAGTTTAAGCATGTTGAATCAGGCAATGACTCAACACATTTAAGCCAGGCTTAAATAAGTGTTGATTATTCCTGTTTTCTAATAGGGGTCATTAAGAATAAATAAAACCAAAAGTAATAGGCAAGAGAAGAATGTACTGAGAGCTACAGAGAGAGAGAACTTATTAATAACATACTGAAAACTGAGGAAAAAGGTTTCCTGAATGGAAACATGTAATGTTAAGAAGAAAACAAAGATGCAAAGAGAAATGAAAAGCACCTCAATAAGGTGGGCCACAAAGAATCAAGCTCAGAAACTGGATAAATTGCAGAGCAGAATCAAAATCAAACCATACTTCTATAATTACAGTTAGTTTTTATTTAATCCAACCAATTATCTAAAATGTGCTTCAAGAATGCTTGACTTCAGTGAATTACGTTCTATAACACTTTTATGTGTATCATTCTCAAAAGTCAAGTGTGCATTGATTGCATTTCAGACAACCAGTTACAATTCCAAAAGAGTGGAGAGGGGAAAAAAACCCCAGATTTAAAACATCTGTTTAGCATTAAGTTACCTGAAGTTTGAGTGTGTTTCCCCCTGCTCAAGGCTGCATGCACCAGTTTGCTGGCTGCAACTCAGGCAGCAGCATGTGGTGCAGGTCAACCTGGGCTGCTGAGCTGGCCAAGCCCAAGGGCAGCTCCTCCGCTGATAAATGTCGTTGTGCAGAGAGCTGGAAGCAAAGTCTGGCCCAAATTTTCCCTTGTGAGCAGCTTTTAAACTGCATTACACCACTGTTCTGCTTCTGACCCTGACCTCTGACTCCAACCTGATCCTGACCCAGGTTTGCCACACTGCACAGCTCCTTGCTAGAGAGGCCACAATTCCTGCCTGCCACACACTCGCACTTGGTTCCTGGCTCCTCGTCCCTTGCAGAGTGGCCAGCCTTGGTGCATCCCAACAGCAAGGGCGTGAAGTTTGAGTTTTAGCAGCAGAACTGTACAAACAGGTCTTCAGGAGCCCAGGATCTGCATAAAAACACTGTATGTAATTCTGATGTCCTGCGAAGCTTCTAAGGCAATATTAAGTTCACAGGTCCTGGTGGCCATTAACCCTATTCTGATCCTTTTCTGACCTTGCAGGCATGAACCATCACTCTGGCTACCTCAACAAGGGCAATGGCCAGAACCACACCCATGAATTGCTCTCCCATTTTGGCTAGGTCACCCACTGGAGTCTTTGTGAGGTGAATGCTCATTCTGACAAATTGCTGTTTTGATGGCAGATTTAAAATGTCACCAGATCAAGGCATGAACTTAACATTGGAAATCTCCATGCAGTCTGGTTCTCTGAGTGCTTGGGGTAGGGCAGAAACTACTTTTCCTGTGCTGAGATAGGAGTCGGGCACATAACCATCAGACTTCTGAGGTGTTGCAGCACTTTCTTATCCATAGTCAGCATCTCATAGACTGTAAACTAACTGTAGATAAAGTACATGTTGTATGGCATGGATAAGATATTGATGTAATGGCAAAGTTCTTGAGAATGTTAAGTCTGAGGATTAAACCAGGAGACTCTGTAGCAGTGGAAAATCTCAGTTATTACATCAGCAAGAGAGAAGAGGTTTCCTCCATCTTCAGTACCTTAGTAAGGAAAGTCTGAAAGAATGACTCCTGTTTCCCTAAAGACCATCTTTCTATGGTTGTTGAGAAGCTTTTCATGCAAATTTGGTTGCGCTTTCATTCCAGCTGCTTTTGCCTCTGAAGACACGGCAGGTGGCGATTCTTTGTGTCCTCTGATGAGAGAACAGACAGTAGTAGGTGTCCTGTGGCTGCTGATTGTTGGAAGTAGTACAAAAACAACAAGAAACCTGCGTCTGTTGTGCAAAGCGTTTGAAGATCGGCTGCCAGCAGATGCATTTTGATCAGAGACAATGAGGAAGCATTTCCTAAGGCATTTTTATTTGGGGATCTGTAAAGGAAATTGTTGAACATGGATGGATTTCCTACAAAGCTGCTTTCACTTTTTGTTTTCCCTCCCCCTTAACTGGCAATCCTACAGGGAACCTTAGGGGTGGGAACTGAGCATGCATGTTATCAGTTCTGCACATAGTCAATAGACAAACGGTATGAGGAAATTAAACTAATATTTCTAGCAATGCAAATAGCATCAGTTCAGCACTTGGGTTTGAAAGATTGATGTGAATGTCAGTAAGAACCAAGATTTTTCATAGTGACTTCAGACCCCTCAAGTTTTGAGGGACAGATTTCCAGAGATCTTAAAGCACTTATTTTTCAAAAAGAGAAACCAAACTCCTACAGATGACCCCCACAAATGCATTATGGTACATGAATCCAAGAATAGCATCCCAGGGCTGGTGGAACTTCTCCCACCAGTTTCACCTGGGTAGCCAATGGATGGTCGGATGTCCAGGTTATAAGGGTATGTCACATTGTCCCTTCAGGTGATTTTACTTTCTCTTCTATTTCTGGAGTAAAACATTCAATCATTTTCTCTTAGTTTAACTTAGGTCAGAAACATCTTTCTGGCACCTAATTCTAATCTCAAAATGTCAATGATCAGTTTTTCCAGACTAGGATTGTTAACAATACCATCCCTAACAATTAGATTTATTTTTATGTCTCTCTGACAAGGAAATCGAACTTTAGGTACTAAAATGGATGTTAAGTTCTAGTGATTATGTTGACCATTTAATTCACACAAATCTAATCACTTTCTCTAGGTCACTTTTTGAATGCTGTGTGCCGTCTTTGTTTCAGTGTTACTCACATGTTGTGAATTCACATAGTTCTGTGCTTGCACTTGAGATGCATATGAAATCATGTACTAGGTCAATAATTTTTCAGCCAAAAACTCCTGTAGCTTAAATATTTGACCAGGAAGGGGGAATTAATTTTTCCCCAGAAGATCATTTTTTCATTAATAATTGCATGTTGGGGCAGTTTGAATTATTTTTTATTTCTAATTGTATTCACTGAAAGATTTCTGCTGATGCAAAAATGACAATTGTGGAAAAGTTGTAATAAAAGTTTACTTCTGTGTGAATCCTTCTCTCCCTGAAATGAAAACAATCTGATGCTGGTCAAACTTGATGTCACAAGGAGCGCCCCTTTAATTATTCTTGTTTGTTTGTTTGTTTCTTTGAAAAGAAAGGGAATGTTTATTTCTGGTTGATCTGAATATTTTTTAGGTAACATATATGTTAAATTCCACTAATTCACCTAGTGTTACCTGGCACAGACTGCGATGACAAGAACTGGAATACAGTCTTTAGACTTTAAACAGCAATATTTTGCCAATCCAAACCAGAGCAGTCCTAGCTCTCTGGAAAAAAAAAAGGTAAAATAACTCACAGTTGATCTTGCAAGCCTGCAGCAATGGAAAAGATTCTTCCTGAATCAGAGGATGTTCGAGAGTGCCTGAAGCACACTGGGAGGCACATACCCAATAAAACAATAGTGTATAAAAACAGAATGATTGAAGCTGTGGGAGGAGGACAGGGAGAAGATTTGCCTTGCTACCAGATACTGAAATGTGCTTTGTGCTCCAGTAGCCCAATTTACAACTCCCTTGGGGAGAATGAGAGTGCCACCGAGCGATTAGCAGGGCTCAGACCTGCTGGAGAGACTGCAAGAGCCTTCCTGTCTAAAAACCACCCCCAAGACCTTGCTGATTTTTGTAAAAGCTTACTTTGGAAAGGTGGATAAGAGCTTAATGCTAATAGGAAAGAGTTTATTTCTAGCACGGTTTACATCAGCATATCCTTTCCTTTTCACTCCAGTCTAACAGAGGTCGTTATTTTTCCTCCTACGAACAGAAGTAACAAGGCTTTTGTTTCCCCCCTCAAGAAAGCGGGGGATAGCACCCTCCTCATAGCAGTGACACAGAATCTGTATAAAAGCACACAGGTCACATGATACTTTGAAAACAGGGGTCAAAAAAACACAGATAGCCTTTTGCAAAGGCAGGCATAGTACCAGTTCAGGATACATTGCATTTTCCCATGAATTCCTTCCATTCAGAGTTGGAGCTGAAAAAACAAGCTGTCATTAGGGAGGTCCCAGCTGTGTCAAGGTTGAATAACAACTAAAAGTCATCCCCGGCCATGCCTATGTAATCCACAGATGTGTCTCTGGAGGTTGCAGGACAGTGATGAGGTCAGAAAATTTAAAAAGGGCCCACCAGAAAGTGCTGCAGTCAGCAAATGCCTTGGGCTTTTGGTGTAGACAAAGCAACTCCTGTCACCCACGGCCAGCGTGGCTTTGCTGCAGCTCACTTTGGTTGCAAATGTTTTCGTGGGTAGTCACCTGTGTGGTACAGCAGTGGGAGCCTTTTATTTATGCATTTATTTGTACTAAAACAGCAATAGCAATGCAAAAAGTTTTATTGGCAACACCAATAAAAATAACACAAAACTCCCCCAAACAGAACATTGAACAGAGTGGTGTTACCAGGTAACATTCAAGCTAACACACAGACCTTGTCTAATGGTGGAAAAGTGAAAAGTTGGTTGTAAAAAGCCTTTCTATCCTGTTGAAAATATCAATACCACATGCTGGAGCTAACACTCTCCAAAAAATAAATATTGATTTCCCTCTTTCCTTCTGTAGGAATGGCAGACAATGGCTTTCCAAACTCTGAATCTTTCCAGTGTTTTAAGGCTGACAGATTCTGTCAGCACTGAATTTGTATTGTTTCACTGTTCTCTTGCTTCCTGCTGCCCCTCCCTTCCCTCCTCCCCCTCCCTTTTTAAAACGTCCAGGGAGGGTGGGGTGTTTATTTTTTTTGTGGTAGACAAGACAGCAAAGGAGTAGTTGAAATTAATGTAACATTCCCTGTACTGCAGTTCTCTTGTCAGGTCTGATTCATTTAATTTTAGTATTACTATCAGGAACATTGTAACAATTTCTTGGGAACACAAGGTGCTAGTGATGATAAAACATTCTTATCTAAAAACCCTTACTTTCCTGCAAATCATGCTTTAAGACATATGTTTGTTGTATAATAGTGAACTGCGGACATTATATTCCACTCAGTTCAACTACTACAAATACCCATCTAATTTTCTGTTCAGTACAATCTGTAATTTCACCAATTATCCAACAAATCTAAGTCACAGAATTGAAACAAAGTCAGGGGAATATGTAGGCACATGTGTTTCAAATGATCTGAATGAAAAGCAAAATTTGGAGCAAAATGCAGAGGTTGGAACAGCAGAGGTTCTGGTTTGTGATTTTTTTGGGTTTTGTTGGGGGTTATTTGATGGAATACCCACTATTCCTCAATATTAACTATATGTCATGAAAAGCCTACAAAATAGTTATTCATCTTCCTGAAGGTCATCCAGACATAGCAAGTTCATCTTATTTTTTTTGACAAGAGATCTAGGCTTGTAATGCACTCTATACAACACAACAGCCAGTGACTGTCCCTCCAATCCATTTCAAGCAAATATGATTTTACCTCTGAAGAACAGATGGAGGAGGTAGCTACATCTGATCCAACTGTACCTGTGCTCACCCAGGGACAACAGCTGGAGGGAATGCATTACAGAAATATCCACACGAGCTAGAAACGGGCACGCTGATGTCTGGATCTGGCCTTAACACGCTCACAAGGCAGGCTGCAGCGGTCAGTGTCAGAGCAGCTGGCAGGTGTGTCCCCACTTGTGCCCTAGGGCCATGCTGACACCCACAGCCTGAAATCCTTCTTCCCTCAAACAGATGAAAATCTGTCACTGCCCAGCAGGATGTGGTTTCCGCCCTGTGCTGCTTTCTGATGCTGGGGAGGCAGGGAAGGGCTAGAGAGCACGGTACCATGGGATGGTGCTCAGCTTGTATTTACTAGTTAAGGGCAGCCCGTGTGGGAAGGTAAAAACTGTGCTGTGCATTCAATTCAGGTTCTGATAGCTCAAGGCACTGCGCTCTAATGTTCGATGTAGACACACACAAAAGAAAATGTGGATCTGTGCTTTACTGTGATGCCAATAGCTTGTAATTGATACTAAGAATATAATATTTTGATATTTCATTTGAATGCTGTGGTTACTTATTTTTGTTTCATGAAATCTTCATTCTTTTCTTGTGCCACTTTCATCCCCATCAAATCATCCACAATCCTTTTCATTTTTAATTTATCTGGACACAACACTTTGTATTTTACATGGATTTGAAAATGTATGTCATTGGTGATTTGATTTTTCTTGTCACAAGTTTTTAATTACTGTCTACCTATCTTATGGCATACAATAGAATGAGATCTTTGGAAATACAGATGCAACACCCGTTTGGGAATTACACATATGGAGAGTGACAGTGCAACACAGGCACAATGCATAGACTTCTTTTCTAGCACTGGTGTTAGTAATGTGAGGAGGATGAAGCAGGCAGGTCCTCTAAGAACAGGAAATCTACAGAAGTACCATGTTGAGATACAGGCAAATGCAGCAATTAAATGGGGTGTCAAGCATGTATGCTAAGGACAAACAGACAAAACTAATTAGTTAAAATTTGTCTGGGAATTGGTGAATAATAAGAACTATGAATTATGAGACAGCTGCTATGTGTTGCCAAATTTTCTGCTATATTTTCGGCAATGAAAATTTATGAAGATGCCAAGCTATAGTTGATATTTATCCATTATGATCTTTGAGAATGGAAATCCTGAAGAAATGTAAGGAGCTTTCTTACTGATGTTAAAAGACAGGCACTCTCAGGTATATAAACATTGTTATATAAACCATCTTTTTATACTATTACAATTATAAACATAATTGTATAAATATAATAAGAGTATTGAGATGTCAAGTGACAGAGAATTTGTTCTATATTGTTGCTGAAGAGATCATGCTTGTAACCTCTCCAGAGTCAATGAGCCTCTCATTGTTTATTACTTAATCTGCTAGACTTGCTGATGATATTGCAACACACTGGATATCTTGCCTAAAACACAGACAATTGAATTTCCTAGCTGCTGGATACTTAAAATTCGGTATTGATATTTTGCCTGAATATATGTTGTAATGAAGGAAATTAAGAAAATTTTTGCTCATTAAATCAAGAAGAGAGTGATTTCACATTGAAGTAATTGTGGTGTTCAACTTAAGGAGATTGGTGATGTGAACCAGTCAATTTCACTGATGATAAGCTAATCATGTGAGACCAAGACAAAAATTTTACATGCAAAACTATAAACTTGTCTAAAATTCTTCGCTATTCTACTTTTTAAAATTTTTTCTAATCATATAGAATGGGTTTTCAGTGAAGTATTATCCTACAGCCTAATTTTTCAATGTGAAAAAATGTTTTCTGGGAACAAGTTATGCTCTTTGATAAGAAAAGAGGAAAATCAGTGTCTATGGCTTTTCATTTTTACATTTTAGTAAAATTCCTCAAATTTGGCTGTCAAACTCTAGATTTTCTTTTCCTTTGAAGCCATCAATTTTTTACTTCTTTTTCTTTCTTATTTTGAAAACCCTAGAACATTAATGTCATTTTTGTATTACATTACTTAAAAAATAACTGGAATTGTGTGATCACTTTGAATGAAATGTTCTAATGCGATACATAAATAGAAAGAAGTTATGTTAAGAAATTGTGAAAACTCACATGAATAATTGCAATCATTTTTTCTTGACTAAGTCTGGGAGACCTGCCAAGAAAACTCTTTCTGACAAAAGTTCCTAAGCACTACAGTTACAAAAAGAGTAAATATGTAAATATTAGTGCCAGTAATAAAACTGGCATAATAAACATATTCATAGTGAAGGAAAAGGTGGTTGTTGAAACTTTGCTTTTCTCCGCCATCACGGTGATCACCAACGAATGCTATATGTACTGTAACATCTTATGAGGACATGCATGTGTCTACTAAGAATTGGACCAAAATTTTATAAGCATAATGCAGGATGATGAATGATCAACTAAAAACATTTCTGACTGTCACTAACCTGGCCAAAATCCAACATATGGCATTTTCACACAAAGAAAGGTACAAACAAAGGTCTGCTAAACTTCAGAGCAATAAACAACTCAGAGCTGAGAAAAGCAACAATTTCAAGCCAAACAAGATTCTGATGAGATTGTGTCCTAAACACTTGTCATCTGAATGATCCTGGAATAAAAATTGTGATAAATGCAAAAAAAATAAAGCATTGAAAGCCTGAAATGTGACCAATGTGACCACAAAATAGTGGAGTTCAAGATGCTTAGGGAGAAGGAAACAGGAGACCTGGTTACCCAGCATATGGAGACAGCTGAGGTTACTGAATTACTTTTTTGCCTCAGTCTTCACCAGCAAGTGCTGGAGACACACCACCCAAGTTGCAGCAGGCAAAGGCAGGGACTAGGAAAATGCAGAACCACCCAATGTAGGAGAAGAGCAGGTTCAATACCTTCTAACCTGAAGGTGCACAAGTCCATGAGACCTGGTGAGATGCATCCACGGGTCCTGAGGGAAACTGGCAGATGAATTTGCTAAGCCACTATCTATCATACTTGAGAAGTTGTGTCAGTTTGGTGAAGCTGACTGTAAAAGGGGAAAAATAACCCGTATTTTCAAAGGGGAAAAAAGGAAGACCCAGGGAACTGCAGGCTGGTCAATCTCACCTCTGGGCCTGGCAAGATCATGGAGAAGATCCTCCTGGAAACTATGCTAAGGCACATGGAAAATAAGGAGGTGATTGTTGACAGCACCAACATGGCTTTACTAAGGGCAAATTGTGCCTGACAAATTTTGTGGCCTTCTACGATGGGGTTACACATTTGGTGGATAAGGGGAGAGCAACTGACATCATCTGCCTGGACTTGTGCAAAGCATTTGACACTATCCTACCACACAACATCCTTGTCTCTAAATTTGAGAGACATGGATTTGATGGAAGGACAATTCAGTGAATAAGGAACTGGCTGGATGGTCTCACTCAAAGAGTTGCAGTCAATGGCTTGATGTCCAAGTGGAGACGGTGATGAACGGCATTCCACAGGGGTTGGTATTAGGGCTGGTGTTTAACATCTTTGTTGGCGACATCGACAGTGGGATCGAATTTACCCTCAGCAAGTTCGCCGACGACACCAAGCTGTGTGGTGCAGTCAACATGCTGGAGGGAAGGGATGCCATCCAGAGGGACCTGGACAGGCTTGAGAGGGGGGCCCATGCCAACCTCATGAAGTTCAACAAAGCCAAGTGGCAATTCTGTGATTCTATGAAACCGGATAGAGGTCTGAAGGAGACAGGTTGCATCCAGATCTAAGCTTTCATCAGATTTTGAATGTTTAAATTCAGATTTTCTGTTATTAGCCTGACTCCTCTAAGAGGATGATTTAAACAATATGATACAGAACAGGTTTGTAGAAACCAGTGGATGTATAACAATTTATGCCAGCTAAGGCTCTGCTCCTTTATCTTTCAAAAGCACAGATTGCAGAAACCTAATTTACCCCTCTTGATCATAGCCAGAAATATCTGACTGATGAAGCTAGAGATTCCCATGAGTATTCACGCCTCAGAAGGGAACTGGGATTACAAGTGAAATGTGGATATCATCTCCGGTATCACTTGGCAATTTCAGACAACTTACAGTGCATTACCACACTTTCCTGCAATTTGGTGCTCAGATGTCATAAATTACATTGACACACCATTAACATAGGTAAGTAGAGTAAATAATTGACCTCTCCAGAGAAACATTAGAACCCACTGTAATAGAGATCTGCAGCACACGTGAGCAAATCAATATTTGAAACACACATACCTCAACTGGTTTTCTTTTTCCATACCCACAGCTAAGCCAAAATTACTTTCCTTTTAGTGTCTTACTTTTAGACTACTGTTCTTGCACTAATTATAATATGATAGACCTTTAGTATGTAAAATGAGAAAACTAAATTACCAAAATGAGTTTACAATCTGTCCATAGAATGGCACGTGTGGGATTTTTTTTGAAGGAAAACAAAAAAATTGGATTATTAGTCTATGCTAATAGCAAGTGGTTTTTTTTCA
>NW_010116063.1:0-14596 GCF_000699245.1 Pterocles gutturalis | reverse complement strand
AGGAATGAACCCATAAGGTGGACTACTCTATGCAAGACAGTAGAGAAATTGCACGACTGTAGAAATGGAAGTCTACTCCTCAACACAGAGCCAGGTGTAAAACAGCGTCACTGTGACCTCAATGACACAGCCCTGCCTGTGACAAAGACCCTACAGAGCTGCATGCAGAGCTTATGCAATGTGTTTGGGTCAAACACTCAGGTTTTTGGATGTTCTTGTGCTACCATACCTCTCCCAAGAGCCATATTAATTACTGTAGTTCTTTGCTCTCCATACAAAACATTGCACAGATCAAGGTTTTCTTTTCAAAAAGACAAGGGCAAAGTAAAAACAGAGTAACAGCATCCCTGACTTCTGCAGACAGAGGTGGGAGTTGATGGCTCATCACGAGAGGGAGGAAGGCAAATGTGTGGAATTGAAAACCAAAATTACATCCAGACTAACCAAGCATTTTGGAGCTCCCATACCCTCATTGCTGAGTTCTTAAGAGTCCATTTTGGCATAAGCAACAAGCTATGAGATCATAAATAGGGAGCCAAACCTTTGGCCACTGCAAATTTGGGCAATTCCATTGAATTCCTATTAAACTGTGCAAGTTTACACCAGATGAATATTGATTCCTATATGCTTTCCTTTGCCCCCATTTTTAGTTGCCCAACCCTGTTAAGTATTGCTAATTAACAAAGAATCCATATGTATTTAGCTAATGGAGAGAAAATTCTTTAGCATTTCAAAGCATTTTTATTTTCTGCATAATCCCAAGTACCGTGAGAACACATAGACAGTTTTCCCCGATTGTTACAATATTACAGTACCATTGTGAAAGAAAAATGCTGCATAAAAAAGACCCAGTTAGGACCAATATTTAATGACAAAACCGCCAATAAGTCAGTTGTGCAGAACTTCACAAAAACTTCAGGAAATGAAAGTCTGAGCTAGTTGTTGGCTTTGTTACTAACTACCTTGCTCAAGTATCCTTCCATGAACTGTTTCATTTTTTGTTGTGTTTGGTTTGGGTTTTTTTTATTTTTTTTTTCTGTTCACACTTTGGTATATGTTTGTGTTCACTAAAGGATATGTTTGTCAGTATGTAAAATCTTGAACAATTCTAAGTTATAAAAAAAAAATGAATCCTGATTCCTGCAGTTTGCAAGCACAGTTATTTTAAATTTTTTTGCAACTTTTTTGTTCAGTATACTGCCCTCTTACAAAGGATTACATCTGAGTTTCTAAATGAACTGGCACTCATCATTGCTTTGTATCTCATTAGGGATCAGTGGTATGCACTTAAATTGCATAGAAAATGTTGCTACAATATAAGAAATATTTTTTTCTAATTTACTGATCATCTCCATTGTTCCAGCACATGCAAGAAAAAAATGGCATTGATGACTTGGAAAATATTCACCTTTTAGAAAGCATAATTTTGCTGTGACTTTATTTGTATGAAACACGTCATTGCTTCACTTGTGGCCAGAACTGCCTGAGCTAATGGATCAACATGCCACATATTTTAAAACTTACAGAACTCTTACGCTCTGTGACAAAGGGGTTATTATGAAGCAAGTCACAGAAGCTAAAATTTGGTGAAGAAAAACAAACAGGTGCAGAAATCAGCACTGTGTGAGGTATGGCAAACCAAGAAAAAGATAAAGCAGCAGGCTATTTGACTATTCAAGAATAGTAGAGGAAGAGAGAAGGAAAGAGAGAGAAAAGAGCGGCAGGAAAACAAAACAAAGTGAGCAAAGGTGAGAAAGGGAGTGCAAAAGCAAGAAAAAGTAAGCAAGAAGGAAGCCACACCAAACATGCAAATAAGAAGATGAGCATGGAATGCTAGGCACAAACAGATTAACAATTTGGAGATTCTGACAGGTTTCATAGACTTATGATAGGATGTCATTCTTCATCAGATGACTGATATGGATCCAGCAAGCAATGTAATTGAAGTTAGACAAAGGTTTGAGGTAATAACATTAAAACAAAGAAAGACTGGCCACTGGAAGCTTAAAGTACAGTTTACATCTGTGGTTTTCATACCTTATGAAAAATTATGCTGGTGGCACATGCTGTTTAAAGAACAGAAAATATTTTTAAAATTGGGTTATTAAACCAGCTCTTAGACTCAGCACAAGTGATGAAAGGCAGCCATGTGTTCAGATAGCTGAGGTATGAATCATTTCAGGGCTACTAAATTGTCCCAGATATTCATAAGCCATCTGTTAAGTTAAAGAGCATAAGGTATATGCAGTGTTAATAATTCTTACATGTAATAATTATACTCAGCATGACACAACATGGGGAACAGCAAAAAAAGTACTTTTGGATACCCGCAAAATTGTGGGGTTTTACATACAGTAGGTGATGGTATGTTTGAGTGAGCAGTGATAAGCAACAGAAGCATTGCACATAAAGGGTCCTGCTTTGAGAACATGCCTATTTTATTTTCTCACAAATTCCAAATATTAATTTTATCAGCCAGGTCATATGTTTTCTTTGGAGCTGGTCAAAAGATTCTCAGAAATAAAAGTCTAAGAGAAAAGCAGAATGCATAGAATGCTAATATTTTGACAGGCGCAGTATGTTTTGACTCCAGATTAATGTATTGCAGTTTTCTCTCATATATCATATTCCATTATAAATTCTGGTGGACAAATTCCAGATCAGCAATCCTCAGCCTTGACTGGGCCATGGCAACAACACTGAGCAAATAATATCCCGATGCCGACATTCTCTTCTCCTGCCAGAAGAAATAGTATCATCTTTATCCTTAATTTCCTGAAATACTTCAAAAAAGTTTGACAATCCTCTGAACAGCCTGCTGTGCCTGAGCTATAGCAGCAGCCAGGTTCCATGTCATTAAGAACCACTCCAGTTAGCCTATTCATGCCATTACTGCAATAAGGGCATATATATATATATCAGTTTGGTCATATATATAATCAGTTAGGATCATAATATTAGTGGAAGTTTAGGTTACTGTAAACTGTAATTTCTTAAAGGCAGAAAAGAAAGGACACCATCTCAGGAAGAAATATGTCTTCTGAGTCCAGGCTGCAATCATGTGTTGAGTCAATACATGGTAGACATGTGATGACATGGCTTCCAACCACAGTACTGCACTGCATTCCCAGAGAAAGTGTCTCTCTAAGTAAGAATCTGGCAACTCACAAAGACATGCAAGTAAACCATTGCAGAAGGACAGGAAAGTTGTTTCCCTCTTTGAATGATGCAATCAGTTGAAGGTATGCCAAAAACCAAATGCGCACTTGCTATAATTTTGGCTTCAATAAACATTCCTGTATCTTTTATGGTAGAGCTACCTAGTGCGCATGAATTCAGAAAGAACTAGATAAATAGAATCATAGAATCATAGAATGACCCGGGTTGGAAGGGACCTCAAGGATCATGTAGTTCCAACCCCCCTGCCTGGCAGGGCCACCAAACATACACATTTACTAGATCAGGTTGCCCAGGGCCCCGTCCAACCTGGCCTTGAACACCTCCAAGGACGGGGCATCCACACCCTCCCTGGGCAGCCTGTTCCAGGGCCTAACCACTCTCCTAGTAAAGAACTTCCCCCTAACATCCAACCTAAATCTTCCCTCCTTCAGCTTGTATCCGTTTCCCCTAGTCCTGCTATTGTCGGCCCTTTCAAAGAGTTTACTCCCCTCCTGGGTGTAGATTCCCTTCAGGTATTGAAAGGCTGCAATGAGGTCACCCCACAGCCTTCTCTTCCCCAGGCTGAACAAGCCTAACTCCCTCAGCCTGTCCTCATAGGGGAGGTGCTCCAGCCCCCGATCGTCTTCGTGGCCCTCCTCTGGACCCTCTCCAAAATCTCTCTTTCTTGTACTGAGGGCTCCACACCTGGACACAGTACTCCAGATGGGGCCTCACAAGAGCCGAGTAGAGAGGGACAATCACCTCCCTATCCCTGCTGACCACCCCTCTCCTGATGGAGCCCAGGATCCCATTTGCTTTCCGAGCTGCCAGAGCGCACTGCTGGCTCATGTTAAGTCTCTCGTCCGTTTATAAACATGTAAATAAATATGCACATATCAGAAGGTTGATATTTTTCATGTTTTCAAATTGTAACAAAAAAATGTGATGAATTGTATAGAAACTGTTTAGTTTATGGAACACAATGGTGACCTAATCCTACTAGAAATCAGAAGCACAAAGTCTAATAAATGTAAGCATTGCAATCCCTGTTCTATCATGTCAGTGTGAAGTGTTATGTGTTCAAATCTACTAGACATCACCTAAGCATATGACTTCTTAAAGTGACCGTTCAGTTCATATTTACCCAACACTAACCATCATCACCTCTCTCTTTATATTTACTTACTTCTGCTATGTCACAGTACATTTTTGTCTTACCATATTTCAGGGAAACCTGAAAAGCCTTTAGGGGAGCCAAGAGCTTACTTCCAATTAAAAAAAAAAAATCTTGAATTGTATGGGTAGTACTTGTGATATTGTACTTGTATGGTAAGGCATAGAGTATAAAATCTTAGCAACCCAACATTCTTCCCTTTCCAGGACAAAATAAACTGGTTCTTTCTGCAAACAATTTCTTCTGAGCTCAGGGAAATTCAGGATACCCAAAGATGCAGTAAACCTTTCACCACAGACTAATTTAGTTAAACAGGCACCTTTAAATTCCTCCTTCCCTTTCCCACCTCTTCTCAGAAGTGCAAATAGAAGGCTCAAGAATAAATATTAGAAAATGGAAACTTTTCGCTATAAGTCACTACTCACATCTTCATGAGGTCAGGGGTAAGGCACTCATTTCTGAAAAACGTTTGCAGTCCCTTGTGACCTCCTGAAGCCAGCAGATCTCAAGCAGCTCATGCCAGTGAAGATCTGACTTTAATAATCCTGTTCTCACTTCCTTTTTTGCCCACTACAGTCCCAAAGCCACTTCCCTGAGGAGTCCCACTGCTGAGAGTCTTAAGACTGAGGACTAAATACAGAGAAGGAATTGCCCTTATGGGAAGTACTCCTTTATTAGAGCTGGTGGCAGTTGGGGAAGCCATAAAGACCATGCTGTCTTTGACATACCCACATAGTGAATGAAGACTATCTACTTTCTATTTCACTCTAGTGGAGTCATTCTTAAGCATTATGTTATGACATTGGAATATGAAGATGATGAAGAAGGCCAGATATTGGTGAAGGAAGGCTACATGTAGTTATAACTGCCATAACTACCTATAAAATGTTATCATTTAATACCAGTTTCAGTTTAATGCAACATTCATTATATTAGTTTGCTATTTTTAGAATTTATGCTTTTTAATTTAATTGATTGGGTTTATTAGAGAGGACAAGGTTCAGAAATATAAATGTTTTAATCATTAAAAATGATGTAAAAAAATAAGAAAAATCACTTTGATAAGTGCTGTGTTAAGAGAAAGACAAAGAAGAAAATCATTTATAAGAGGAAAAGTTGCATCTATGTGAAATGTACTCATTTAACTAATTTAACCCTGACTTTTTCAGAGTATTTGACAGTAATTGGCTGATAAATACTAACTCCTATACTGATGAACAGTATTGAGAATACAACTCTTAGTTTGGACTCCTAACCTAAAAGGTTGTATATCAGTTTCTCACTGAACAAACATCAGTTTAAATGCGCAGAGTGTTTGGAGCAGATTGGTGCCTCCCAGCTTGATGTTCTCTCTGCTCAGTAGATGGTGCAATTGTGTCCACTCCTGGGATTTATTTTTCCCTGCTCCATGATATTTAAACTGTCCTTCTCTAGTGGCACGGTTTCACAGGAGAAATGGAAAATAGGTTTTTTTAGGGCGTTGCACTATGACTAAGCAGTTGGCTTATTGCTTGAAAATGAAAATTTGAATCTCTTGGGTCTGGAAAGGGAACCAAACTATTTCTACCTGGAAGCAGCAAGACATTGTTTAAAGAAAGCCACCTTGAACCTCTCCTCTCTTTGTGCTTTGGATTCCAGGCATGAAAATTCTGACAGCTGGAAGGCTTTCAGACTCTGCTACATTTTGCATTTCATTAGATACTAGGAGCTCACTGGAGAAATATGCTATACAAAGGCATTAAACATCCCATCAAGCACTATACAAATTGGTGTTAGTATTTTCTAAGCCTAGACCTCCAGTTGGAGTGAACTTTTACAATATCACAGCACATATTGTTAAATACCTTCTCATTTTGCTTATAGAATGTAGGTTTAAAGAGGATTTGAACTGTGATCTTTTAATGTGATCACTTAGTTCATTAAAATACTGTATCACCTACACAAATCTCATTCGTGAAGTTCATTGCAGTGAATCACAGCACAGCACACATGAGCAACTGCAAAATAATACAGAATTTTCCTACATGTCTGTGTTGTGGCCCCCATCGGTTTCTCACACTGAGGGCTTTCCAGAGACTGCTTTTCTGAAAAAATAATGAGAAATCCCATTAAAAGGGTTCATTTTTATTTTCAAAGAACAGAACTCATTTTACGGTGAGCAATCACACTACAGCATGTGAAGTTCATCATTGTGCTCTGAAGTTCCTGTTCATCCAATATTGCAAACAAACAACGAAAATTATTGCAGTTGGTCAAAGTTTGGCATGCCAATTTTTTCTTCTATTGTCTAAAAGAAGAGGACAGAAAGAATGAAAGGATGGGAAAACAGACATGGCAAGATAAAGAAACAAAACTTATATGAAATGGAACTTGAAACTGCTCTACTGGTCCCTTCCAGGGCTCTCCAGGAACAGACTATGGTTTTTGCAACAGATGAGTATTTGAAAGCAACTAGTTCTACAAGTCTACAGGGATTTTTAATATGGCTTTTCCTTTTTAATTGTTTTTATTATTTTCAGTTGGCTCATTAGAATTTCTGGTTGTCCTGTTAATTTAGAAATTTTTCTGTATTTTTTTCTTTCCAAAAGTCAGTATTTATTCCCCTTTAAAATAATATAATAATTTGACTAAAACCAGAAAAAGTTCAGAGACAATGCTCCTTGATTTCTGGTAAAGGCTAGACAATTTTTGGCAAAAAAATATTGACATTTGAATGAAAAAAATCATATACAGATATGTACAAAATGCATACACATACAGAAGGGCGATTTTTTCTGTAGTAACCTTTCTTTATGTCTCACATTTTCAAGCTAAATCTAACTTCATTTAGTACATATAATACATGCTTTCCTCCTTGACTATGTAACTCCTGGCAAAGAACTGAAGTGCCCAGGGGTAGATTAGCGTGCAGGGTGAAGAGACACTGTACAGGATAAATACAGTTCATCATATGGCTGTCCAGTTTATCACCCAGACATCACCAAGTGTATAAATGACATTAGTTACATAGTACATAAATAAGAGTGTATAAATTATGTTAACTTAATTTAAATCCCTCTATCGAAAATAATTGAACAAGAGCTACTTTCTACAAATAGGTGATCCAGCCATGAATGTTGTACTCTGGCACTTTATGGCAGCTGGGTAGCAGCTCCTGTTTGTCCCACTAACGTGTGAGATAAGGCACCACTCTGGGTGATTAAACATGACAGAATCCTTCCCAGAGAAGTATCAGCTTGTATAAGCTCTTCAAGAGAGCACTGAATATATTTACCTGGACACTGTCAAGTTATGCTGCACCATTATTATAAAATTGACAAGTGCTAAAGGTAAACAGCAGCAGATAATATGAAATGGCAAGGAAAACCAACAGTCAACAAGACATGGGGCGGAGGGGGAAGGACAGGATTTTGGTGCTCTTACGTTAAGTCATTTTAATGCACACAGACATAGAACAAACTATTATTTTTTTTATCATAGGATTGTTACAGACATTCCCCTAAGTCAGAGTGCATTGAAAGAAGCATTTTTAATCTGATAATCAGAGGTAGAATGAAAGCAATACCAAAAGAATGCATGCCCCAGAAAAACGACTTTTTGCAAAGAGAGGCGGGGTCCTGATCTTCAGGACCCTGCAAGCAGCAGTTTCTGATTAAGCTGAGCTGGGAGCCTCTGGGAGAAATAAAAGAAAAACTAAATTTTTCAAAATAGCTTGAATAATAATAAATTTTAAAAACCATTTATCCTGAAATAAATGACTAATTTATTCCCAGAATTCTTCATCATTTCTGAATAATACACGTGATGAAGTGTGAGAATGATGCTTGATTAAATGAGGTCCCTGGAGTGCATCAGAAGAGATTTAGTCTGGAAAACAGCATCTGCTGTCTCTTTCTTTCCTTCTCTCAATGCTGTGTTGTTTCCATGTTTCACAGTATATTACCCTCTTTCATTTTTAACAGAATGGGACAATATTTATTCAGATTTTTCTGCAGTGGCCATACAATGGGTCTTTCAATGTGAGGATCTAAAAAATATTGCTGAATACTTATTTATTTTTCCTGTCGGAAATAATAATAATTACCTTCTCTTAGTCAGTCACAGGTTATACATATTTAAGTCATTCTCTGCTATAATCATGCCAGTAAATGAAATTCAACTGGCTTCTTCCCAGATTATTTTTTTCCCCGTATTTCTGTTCTTATCAACACATCTGATATTGAGGATAATGGCTTCAGTATAGCAGTAATGAAAGCTGAACAGATACGTCAGTGATCAACAGTTGGAGATGTTATCACTTTTATCCTTTGTCACTGCATGGTTTCACAATGATGAAATGCATATGCATTGTCCAATACAGCTGTGTTCTACATATCCAGTCCTTCACCGTTCTAGAAGATGAGGCCATAAGTAGCTTGGTTGGAAGGCCAGCTGAAAGTCTCAGTTATTGGAATTCAGATGCAAACACCCATGGTGAATTTTGAACCACAGAAATAAAAATGAGTTAGGAGATCCTATTAACCCCAATACTGCTGGTCTTTGGGAAGATACAGTTGCAGAACAAATAATAATAATGAGAAAGAGGGAAAGTCAGTGGTGCAATCATATCTCATATTTAATGGGCATTTTTCAACTTTTAAATTGCTATGTTCTCTCCACCATCTTCTGCTTTGCTCTTCTGGACTGTCAGTGGGACTACTGTGCTTGGTACCCTTGCTAGGCTCTTGTTCTACCATCATCTAACACTATCCCCCTCACAGACCTACTGAAAATGTGTCATTTGCAGTATACCTCAAAATAATTTAACTGGGGAAGAAAAGGCTCAAAAAGAACTTGCAAGGTTATCCTTAATATTACATGCTTTATGTTTGGTGTAATCAGTGAAGACATGGTAGAACATCTCCTGGTTTTTTTTCCTTTCTGGCACAACTCCAAAGCAGCCCAACTGAAGTGAAACCGGGAAAAGCAGTGGAGACATACCAAACATTGCCTTTTCAGAATTGCGTAAACCTTTCCATCAGACTTGCTTCTTGAAAGTAGTTATTTAAATGACCAAATTAAAATTAGGACCAGGCTTTGCCATGTTCCTTTTGTGCATCCAAGATACCTATGCATAGCCTGCCAGGAACATAGGAGTGATACTGCCATATCTGGGACCCAGAGCAAGGGGTTGCTCTTCTGGGAACTAGACCCAACTGTCTGATAGTAACGTTCTATGATTTTTTTAAAAGCAGCAAACAAGGATATTGTAGCAAAGGGCACAATAGTAAATATTGTGCCAGGATTTGGGTGCCACAGAAGAAAAGGACAGACTAAAAAACCTCATGAATACTTTTGGACAGTCCTCTAAAAAAAACATAGAAGCCTGGCACTAGCCTTCAGCAGCATCCCAGCCTACTATCTGAACAGGATTTTCATCCCACTTTCTCCTGCTGTACTCACACCATCTGCTTGCAAGTCATAGCACTATGGGAACATTTAGTACCTGTGATACCACTAGCTTGGAGAAAAAAATTCCCATTGTCATGGTCTAATCAGCATCAGAAATAAATGCTGAAAGATGACTGGTATGTAGGTGGCCAGATGCTTGTCCAGAAATAGCTTTGAATTAATAATGGGTCCAGTGAGTGTTTTTGATTTGTTGTGTTTTTTCTTTTTTTTAAATTGAAAGTAAAAATGTTCAAACACTTCCAGTATGCACTGCTTCTTCATTAGCACACATTTTCTCCCTACCATGTACAACACTTGATTAGAAAGCCAACCATTTTTATAGGAAGATGTTATGCCAATATTAACTACTAACAAAGATAATATCAAAGATAAAACTGCCATTGAGTTATTAAAAGGCTGTAATTTGCTTGAACATTTTTATGAAATGATAAAATTGGAAATCCTATCTATATCTGATTATGAACAGCAACATATCCCTGTGAGTTAATAATTACAGTCTTGTTTTTACTTGTTGACAGTCTATGACTAATTGCTGTCTGAAGAGAATTTAAACAGATCAGTTCAAAATCATCTAAAGAAAGGTGACATGCTGAGCATGTATTTACTTGGGACTTCAAAGTTTCTGTACTTTATTTGGATATCTCTAATGTATGGTAGCTACTTAAGAGAAAAAAAAAACCAAAGTTAATTATCTGAAAAGAGATAATTCACTGTTAATTTTTTTAATTCTTTAGGTTTTGTAATGCTGTTGTTAGATATCTCTAATGTATGGTAGCTACTTAAGAGAAAAAAAAAACCAAAGTTAATTATCTGAAAAGAGATAATTCACTAATTGTTAATTTTTTTAAATTCTTTAGGTTTTGTAATACTGTTGTTAATTTCCCTGTATTCATATGCTGAAAGTGTTCTGTAACACAGACCTGGAACAGTAAGTGGAGATGAGGCAGAGATTTGCTTCAAAAGCATGACCCATCATCCACATTAAGTCACAAATGCCCTCCTGGTGTTGCACTGTTTTGGAACAGTAATACTAAAGCCTGACTGGTTAGTTGGGTAAACACAAATGACAGAATCTTATCTTAAACCTTTTATCATCCAGCTTTCAGAAAGGATATCTCTATTTAAGGAATACGCATCTTTATCACATCAGGTTTTTATTACTTTTATCTAGAATGTCATTTGAAATTCAGGCCTGTGTCTGTTCTTTAACAAGCAGGCATCACCAATGCTTATAAAAGTTACAAATATTTTGTGAAAGATAAAGCAAGGCTACACATTTTTTTTTCCACCTATCAACTTTTCTCTTTATTAAAATGCCAAATCTTATTTATTTTAAATATAATATTTAAAGTGTAGCTAATGGCCAAGATACAGTCAGCAAGCATACTACCCACTTTGGAGAAATTTGGTTCTGCCTGAAAAGCATCAAGAGATTCCCTGTTTGACAGTGTACACTATCTCATGAGAAAACTGTTCTCTTTTATATTTATCCAGTGTTGTAGACTCTGTACCAAATTTGAGGAAAATACTAGTCAGTGCTTATTGTTGCATTGCTGTTTGTGGTTGCAAAAGATGACCCATACCTAAGTGACCTAATACAGAACCAATAAATACATATATATACATTCACACATATATAGTGAATATAAATATAGTTATTTTTGTGTTATTCTTCATTTTTATTAAAAATTCTAGAACCAAAGAAGTTGAGAAGTAAGGTTCCCAACAGGATCCTGGGTTGCATTCAGAAGAGTGCTGCCAGAAGGTCAAGGGAGGCAAGTCTTCCCCTTGACTCACACTGCTGAGACACACCTGGAGAGCTGCACCCAGTTATCAGCTCCCCAGTACAGGAAAGGTAAGGACATGCTGGAGGAAGTCCAGCAAAAGGCTGCAAAAATGCTAAAGTGATTGAAGCATCTGATGTACAAGGAAAGGCAGAGAGAGCTGGGAATTATCAGCTTTGAGAAGAAAAGTTTCAGGGAAATCTCAGTGGGCATAAATACTGAGAAGACAAAAGAAAATGGGCACAAACCAAAATATCTAAAATTCTGTTTTAAAAAGTAAAGAAAAAAACAAATCATCTTTACTGTGAGGGTGGTCAGATATCAGCGCAGCTTGCCCCAAAAGGTTGTGGGGTCTTCATCCCCGGAGATATGCAAAACCCAGCTGGACATGGTCCTGGGCAAGCCCTACTCTAGCTTACGCTGCTCTAAGCAGGGGATTGGACTAGATCATCTCCAAAAATCCCTTATATTCTAAGAATACTTTCAATAGTCATATCAGATTAATTTCTCTGGTATCAATGAGTTTCTGAAGCAGGTTTATTTTAAATATTTTTATCAAGAAACATTAAGTATATTTAAATAAATATTTAATCTCTTCAAACTAACAACAAGGGCTTAATATAAAGGGAGATTGGAAAGGATTTAGTAAATTAGTGTTGGAAGTGACAGGTTACTTGCTCTGTGGATCATTAAGCAACACATTTGTTTGGCAACAAATAATTTAACTAATAAATCCAGCCTGTTAACAGGAAAAAAATAATAATTTTTAGGCATTTGCTCATATTTTGGTGAATTTAGTTGGTGAACTCTTCCACAAGCAGTTTGCTTTCAGCTTTCATTCAATATTACTTGCAACAGAAGCAAGTGATGGGTCTCTGTAACTGCATTTTAAATATCTGCTTCTTGAGGTAACTGCAACCTCAGCTCTTTTCTGTTGTGGGGTGGTGGGGCTTGGGGTTTTTGTTTGTTTGTTTCTCCCCCCCACTCTCTGTAGGTAGGCCAAAAAGCTATGAAAAGAAAGCACATAATGTACAGCCAAAGAACTGCTGTAAAAGTAATTCTGGAAAACAGTGCAAATATTTATCCTCTAATGAAAAATGTTTCTTAGAAATGATGAATTGAAGAAGGCTACAATCCTGACCAACATTCAGCCCTCAATATCATTCATATTTTTCCACATTTTTAAAATATATTAATCTGATTCTACCCATATTTAATGTGCATGAAACTAATGGAGATAAATGCATGCCATTATCAGTAGATACTATTTCAGTTCAATTATTCTCTTTTCCACCACTTCTACTGAAAGTATAAGAAAATAGAAATGAGCATTCATCTTTAAGAGAGAAAAATAACTGAGACATATACAGGTAAAATTCAGTCTTGGTCAGACCGATCTTTCAGAAGGCCTCTGATTCACTTGTGAATGAAACATCAACCGTATAAAGTACGGCATGCTGTATGCAGTCACATGAAAGGGGGGAA
Organism: Pterocles gutturalis; assembly: GCF_000699245.1. NCBI lineage: Eukaryota > Metazoa > Chordata > Aves > Pterocliformes > Pteroclidae > Pterocles > Pterocles gutturalis. Next base: position 1,543 of record NW_010116063.1, on the reverse strand, counting down.
GGTGTCTTCCAAGTCCTGCACAATACAACAGCTTCTCTTTCCCACACTTGGTAAATGGGGGCCATAAGAGAAATTCATTATTATGGTGGGAACACATTAATTTCAAGTATCAAAGCAGGCAACCAGAATACCTGCCAAAGACCTCTTATTCTCTCTTCTTAAGAGATCTTCATACGTTTTATTTGATTTCTTAGAACACAAGGGCCAAACATACAGTAACTTTTAAAGAAAATAATATAGAAAATTTCAAGTGCTTTAATATCACTGTCAAGGCTAAAGATGCTACTTATTCACTGAAAAGTGTTATGGTTTTGGTTTTTTGGTGGTTTTTTTTAAAATTTAAGCCATTAACAGAAAATTATTGGAAACATTATTTGCTCCCTATATATACCTACTTCCCACCAATTTCAATAAATAAATATTGATCTTTTTTTGGGTATCTATTGAGATTGAGTCAAGAACTGAGTATTGACCAAAACAAAGAAGAGGTCAATAGTTACTCTGAAGGAAAATATATCTTCATCTTCACTGAAAACATGAAGCCAAGAGGCCAAATATTTGCCTTAGTTTATTTTTCCTTTGTAACTCCTGGTGATTCTGCTTGTGTAACGAAGCATAAAACATATTATTGAGTATATATAACTCTCAGTGATTAGCTGAAATGAACTCTATTTTGGCTGTTTCAAGGGGAGAAAAGGCAATTAAATTAATCTTACCACCCCTGTAAGACTCAGTTGGGATTAGCTATTCTCCAAAAGCACCGCAAGTTTTCTTTTTTTTTTTTTTTTGCTAGTGTCAATGTGTTATGGAGTATGAGAGCCACCCTAGGGCAACAGATAATCTCAGTGTTCTTAAAAACTACTCTGCAAATTCTACAAATGAAAAAAAAGCTGTTTAAGGAATAAAGACATGTAGACTTTTTTTCTACATAGTTTTTTTCAGTGGAGCACATTGTTGAAGAGATAATATATTATTAAGTCTTCAACAGATAAGTCAAGTAAGATGGACTGGATAACCTCTAGATATCCCTTCCAATCTATATTATTCTACTATTCTATAGAGAAAGGATGGCATGACAAACATCTCACATTGTTACACACTTGTAAGCAGTGTCCAATAGGTAAGTAAAGACTCATTCAGTGGCTCTTTGACAAGAATAGTTATTTTAAATCAGAGACAAGGCTGTAATAGTTTTATTCTGATTTTATTTTTTTTTTTTGCATAATTGTAACGTCAAATTCTTCCTATATTTAAAACCTTTTCTAGTTAGGAACAGAACTCTTTCATTTGGTGTAGAACAAACACTGTGCTTACTGATATGTGAGTCCTTATCTTCTTTGCAATTTAGTCTGACCTAAATATGTAGCCTACAATGACAAACATATTATAAATGAGCAATAGGTGCCATTTTTATCACATCTTGTATGAAAGATTTCATCATAATCTGTACTGGGTATTATGTAAATTAAATACACATTCATCTAGCATATTGCACTGGAAAAGCCTCATACAGTGTGTTTAAAAGGCAACTTTTAACATAATA
>NW_010116062.1:9850-13811 GCF_000699245.1 Pterocles gutturalis | reverse complement strand
TGTGGTTTCTCTCTCTCAGTATCTTGCTGTTTGTTGTAAATAGTTAAGAAATTCAGTTGGTTTTTTGTTCTTCTGAAGTTGTGTCGGTTTGTTGCCCGTGCCCCTGAGTGGTGAGTGAACCCCTCCCTGTCCCTGCCTCAGCCCCCCAGGTGTTTAGCAAAGGACTGTCCCTCTGGCCTTTCTACACCATGACGGGTGACACTGAACATTTGGACTGATCCAAAATAAATACTTCTAGAACTTCATTTCTAGAAAAAAAAACAGACTTTGATGTGCCTGTTTCATTTGCAAATGAAGAAAAAAAATCACATCCTCAGCATTTCTTATAAAAATGCAGCTCCTTTCCTTTCCCCCATAGTCTCTGGGGCCGCATGGGGCAGATGTGAGATGCTGTCTCCATGGTGTAATCAGCTGCATCCTGGCTGTGGGTACCTTTGCAGCTGGGGGTGTTGGAGCAGAGCCCTGTGAGCTGTGAGGAGGGTGGTGGGGATGTGGGTGCAGACAACATCTGGGCAGAGCTGAGAGGCTGGGGTACTCCCAGGATCTGGGCTGGCTGGGTCCCCAGCAGTGGGACCTCCCAATGTGATCCAAGTTGCTTTTTAGCAGAAGCTGCCTCTGGCAGATGCCACCCATCCTTCTCCCAGCTGGCTCTTCAGCAAGACCTGGTTCCTACAAGCTTGCTCATCGGTGGATGAGGGTGGTGAGGCAGTAGCCCAGGTTGCCCAGAGAAGCTGTGGATGCCCCATCCCTGGAGGGGTTCAAGGCCAGGCTGGATGAGGCTTTGAGCAACCTGGACTAGTGGGAGGTGTCCCTGCCCATGGCAGGTGGTTGGAACTCGATGATCTTTAAGCTGCCTTCCAACTGAAACCATTCTGTGATTCCATGGATCAGTTTTTAGGATGTTTGAAGTGATGGGGAGCTTTCAGGGCCCCTTGCTAGCCCCTGGAGCACTTCAGAGGGATTTGCAGCCACTGGGATCTTGTGCCATACAAGATTGTTCAACCAGTGATGGATTAAGTGTAATATATTTACTGTTGCAGGTCAGTCTTGACACTTTTCTCCCTCTCTTTAAGTGATGTTTGCTTATCAGTTTACCCCATTTATCATGTGTTAGCTGGTATGCACTAGCAACTCTGGGTCTTGCCTGCAGAGTACAGTTGATCAGGAGAGATTTCTTCGCAAAATCTAGGGCTGCCTTACCAGCTCAGGGAGGGATGCCCCTTTGGTGGGCTGTAATTAATAAACCAGCAAGCTATGGACCTTGCATTGTGCCCCCTGCTCCCCTGCCTGCTGACAAGAAACGTGAGGAGGAAAGGGTGGTTTTTTTCTGGGATGGCGGGGGAGAGCCTGACGTAGTCCCTCAACAAGAGGGCAGCTTCCAGCAAGTCACCTAACAAGAAGCACACAAAGAGCAGGCAGCAAAACTGCTGGGAGATCTGATGGGAGGGGATGTGACTGTCTTGGAGACAGGGAGGACAGTCACTGACTTTAACCTGCCGGAGATGGGGAGGAAAGGCAGAGTGAACCAACACTGCCAAAGAGGAATAAGATGGTTTTTACAAACATACCAGGGGAGTCTCAAATACTGGAGAGAAAGTAGGAGCCATTAATAAATTAGGAAGAAGATTAAATTAATGATGACTCTCAAATGGCTGAACTGCTGCACAGCCTTTTAAATCTGCCTTTAACAAAACAAAAAAAAAAAAGCCCAAAGAAAAGCTAAGAACATCTACAGACAATAAGAAAACAAAGAAAACCCTGTCGAATTGTCAAATATAATTCTAGAGCAAAGGCAGTGTGAACCTGTATGGCTCAGCAGGGCTGGGGGCATGCAGCGCGGAACGGGGTGGGACTGAGCTTATGAAATAAAGCGGGGACCGACAATAGAGTTGTTTAAGTTACAGAGAAGCAGGAAATTACCAGAGGATTTGGAAAAAGGAAGTACACCAGCCTTCATGAAAAGACAGTGATCCCAGCAGTGATAACTTTACAGCTCCATCTTCAACCCAACAATAGAGCCGATAGCCAGGGAGACTTCTGGAAAATAACAAAATTGCAGCAGCGTCCAGTGAGACTGCGAGGGCAGAGGGGACCAGGCACATGACCCACAGCATCTGCAGGCTGTGCATGTGTTTTTGCCCTGGTGACTTACCCCTGGAACTCTTGCCCTCTCCCCACAGAGTCTTTTGTGCTAGCAATCAGAGGGCTGGTGCAAAATGCCCCCCCTCCCCGCTGATTGAGGAGACGTGTTTTCTGCTTTCAGGCTCCTTCCTTGTGGAGCAGAGGACTCTGGGGATCTCAGCAGCAGCTACAGTCCTGCTGCTTTAGCTGGAGCCATACTGGGCTTCTGGTGCTGGAAAGGTGACGGGTCTCACAGGGGATTCAGACAGCAGCAGCCAGAGGAAGGTCCTAACCATAGAATCACAGAACTGCAGAATCTCAGAATGGTTTGGGTTGGGAGGGACCTTAAAGCCCATCCAGTGCCACCCCCTGCCATGGGCAGGGACACCTCCCACCAGCCCAGGTTGCCCAAAGCCTCATCCAGCCTGGCCTTGAACCCCTCCAGGGATGGGGCATCCACAGCTTCTCTGGGCAACCTGGGCCACTGCCTCACCACCCGCACAGGAAAACATTTCTTCCCAATGTCTAGTCTAAATCTCCCCTCTTTCAGCTTCAAACCGTTCCCCCTCATCCTGTCCCTCCACCCCCTGATCCAGAGCCCCCCCATCTCTCCTGTAGCCCCCTTTCAGCACTGGAAGGTGCTGGAAGGTCTCCCCGGAGCCTTCTCTTCTCCAGGCTGCACACCCCCAACTCTCTCAGCCTGTCCTTGTATGGGAGGTGCTCAATAAGATACAGGAGTAGAAACAGCAATTGTAGGTACATCTGTTGGAAGAATCTGGAGCAGAAATGTTGAATTCTAGGTCATCTGGACAAAATGTCTTGTTGCACAGTAATGGGAGAAGAGTCCCTGACCCAGACGGGCAGGACAGGTTCCTGCTCCATGACCTGCAGTCTTGGTCTCTGCAGGATCAGGCAAGCCTCTCCGGATCAGTCACACATCCTCATCGTCATGAGATTTTTCTCCCCAAGTACAAGACACATCGCTGAATTTACCTTGCATCTGAGATTTTGGCCTGAATTTTGCAGAGACTTTTGTAGACTTCTGTAGTACTGAGTACTTAGGAAAGCAGAGCCCTGGCTTTGCCCAGAAGATGATCTCCAGTACCTGGTGCTCAGTGATGGAGCACATGCCAGGGTGCACAGAGGGCTGTGTTGGAGAGGGGATGCTGTGGAAGGACAGATACCAGCATGGAGAGCTGAGCAATTGCAGCCGTGCACCGTGCTTCCTTTCCCTGCCCTGACACTGCCTGCTTTGGCAGCTCTTTTCTGCAACACTGGTCAAGGAGCAAGTGATAAGAAGGGTTTGACTAGGGTACTGAGGACTGCACACCACATCGGGGGGTCTTGGGCTTGAAGAGGGGTTGGCAAAGGAGGCTCCTACAGGCAGAGAAGACAGCCAGAGGCAAGGGGTACCTGGTATGTCAGGTGCCCCCAAGCATCCTTAGAGACCCTGGATTCTGGGGACCCCATAGGGTCAGTCCAGGGACACAGATTGCCCCAGTATGGCAGTCGTGCCATACACAGTGGGGCTGCCAGGCATCGTGCTGCCATCAGCAGCCTCTGCCTGCAGCTTGTGTGCCCGGGCACAGCTGGAGGTACTGCTGTCCCAAGGAGATACAGACACAATAGAGAGACACAAGGGAAATGATGAAGGGACTGAAGGATGGGATTTAGGAGGCAGATTAAATGAACTAAATCTGTCTAGCTTTGCCAATCAATCATGTAGGCAGGAGCCGGATAACTGTCTCTGAGTGCCTGAAGGGTGCAAATACTGAGGGAGAAGGAAATTACTTAGTGGACTTTGGGGTGTCAGAATGGGAAGAGGAATGCCAGAGCTGCT
>NW_010116062.1:3614-9806 GCF_000699245.1 Pterocles gutturalis | reverse complement strand
CTTCAGGGGCAGGGGATGGGACTGAGCCCCAACCAGACCATGCTTGGGCTGCAAGGGAAGCTTCTGGCCCATGGCTGGCAGGTTAAGGAGGTCTTCAGAAATTGTATATGGGATGAGGGGAGGGTGATGGAGCAAGAACATGGTGTGATAACGGGGCTGTGCAAGGAGAGCAGCACGATGGGACTGATAAGCATTTTCTGTTGTGTCTGTGTTGTTATAGACCTTGACTTTGGCAACATGGCTCCATGGGATGCTGCATGGAGTTCATCTGAGTCAGCTGTCTGTCCTGGCAATCTCTGTGCAGAAGATCGGTGGTGGGACAGCACAGCACAGGGGAAGGTGGTCCTCTGCACAGCAGTCCATACACAGTCCCTCTTCAAACACCACAGGGACGGAGGTCACCCGAGCCCTCATCATCACGGAGAGAGCTCAGCCCAGGGACAGTTTTGGGTGCCCTCCGGGCAGAGGAGAGCCGTCACTCCTCCCCAGCAGCATTCACCAGGCACATCTCCCCGTGCTGTGGACCTGACCTGCTGCCCCCACATCATGTTCCCCGGCTGCAGAGCAGGCAGCAGGGCTGGCTTGCAGGAAGGAACATTTTAACTCACCCCGCCACGCCAGCCTCCCCCCATCAGCCCAGCCTGCTGGTTTATTAGGGCCTCTGGCAGAGCTCTGCCTCATTCAGGCTCTTTATCTGTTTTCATTTTCTATGCACACCTCTGGGGCACTGTACGGATATAAAATAATCAAAATGACAGTCCCCAGATAAAGGCCACTTTTGTTAGGAACACACCAAGTTCTCATGGAAAAGCATACAACCGGCAGTTTATTTTCTATCTCGGCACCTTTTGGGTCTTGCAAGCATTGAATACTTTGCGAGTCCAAAGAAAAATAACCTGGTCAGCTCTTTCAGACCCATGAAACATGGTGCAGTGCATAAAGTTCAGAGCCAGGAGTGAATAACAGCGACTTTCATTAACTGTCAAGTGAAACCAGAGGCAGGCTGAAGTGCTAATTCCAGTTGGGACCCGTTCAATAGCAAATTAACCTGCCAGTGATCTCCCAGTAGGCTACTGAACAGAGCAGAAGGAATAATTTGAAACTAGGTTTGTAGAGGTAGGTAATATCTTTTTTATTAGATCAGCAGATAATTTGTAGCCAGATATTTATTCAATGAGCCTCTGTGTGCGTGAGCAACCATCTGCCTCTCCTTCTCCCCCCCGCCCCGTATCCAAACAAACGACGAAGACCCTTTCAGATCTTGTCGTGGACTGTTTGCAAGTAGGCAAAGCCCAAGCGAGGGGTCCGTGATGGACCTCTCACATGGGTAGACAGGGCTGGCCACCCCCGACGGGAGGGGCACAAGAGCACTTTTGGTGCAGACGCTGAAGCTGGTTTCTGCAAACCCTGGTTTGCTGCACCCCTAGTTGAGGAGGGAGCACAATGCAGGTTGAGGAAGGCCACAGGAATGTCTGTAAAGGCTTTTGCATTTCCCCTCCATCGCTGGCAGGGAGAGACAGGGCAGGCCAGTGATGAGCGGTGCCGGAGGAGCATTACATCACTGGCGCAGAGCTGCGTTGGCTGCGCAGCGCCCGAGGAGGAGGATACTGTCTCCTGGCAACCCCTGTGCCTGTCACATACATCACCATCAGCAGCGAGTGGATGCAATGCAGGACCGATCGCCTCTTGCAGCACCCCTCTGCCAAGAGGGGAGCTTGCCGCCGTACAGCGAGGGTCCTGGGGCTTTGCTGGCTGCTAATGAAGTCTCTCATCCAATGTGGCTTCCCAGCTGCAACTCAGCTCCCCACCACTCCTTGAAATGGGCTTTTCTGACACTTGGGCAAGAGTAAAGGCTGCTCTAGGGCTGGGCATTGACAAAGCTTCTCAGCCAGCAACAGGAGCAAGCGCAGTGTTGGGAAATCAGACTCTAGATAGGATGGCTCACTCCCAAAATTGAGCCCCGTGCTGGGCACAGTTGTGGAAACCTCGTGCTTGCCTCAACTGATGAGTCAAGACACCCACCCTTGCCATCCACACACAGCAGAGAGGGGGCCACTGTGGCATTGAGGGTCTTTCCCACAATATCGGCTCTAATTTTCTCCATTCTGGGAGGCAAGGGCAAGGCTGCAGAGAGCTAGAAGCCGCAGCCAGCACCAGGTCCTGCGGGCACCCTCTTCCTCCAGAGTCAGGGACATGCAGCAACTGCGCAGATACCATCTCCACGTGGAGCTGCCGTCAGTCTGGGCTGATCGATTCCTCTGGGTGCCTGGGGCATTGCAGCCACTGCCAGCCCATTTCACTTACCTGAGTCCTCCAGCACTCCAGACTTTTATCTTCTGGCCCCCAGATGGAGGGAGATGAGGCAAAATTTTTGTGCCTTCTCTGCTGGGGCATGCAGGGTATGTCTTCATCTATCTTTAGCCAAAGGTGCCTTCCAGAGCATCACTCCATGCCGTGCCGTCTCCCTGTGCCTCAAAGCCTGAGGTCCAACAGCAGCTCTGTTCCCTGTTTGCATAGTCTCTGGCCATGCAAATCCATCCCACCCCATGGCTGCACCCTTGCTCCGACCTCCCCCATGACTGCAGGTCTGTGCAGGCGGAGGCACCCCGGCAGGAGCAGCACAGACGTGGAGATAAGACGCAATAAAGGCTGCAAATTGGCCTGGGGCTGTCAGCCAGGACCTCTTCTGGCAACTGGCAAGCTGCCTTCAGTCTCATAGATGAGTCCTACAGCACCAGCCTATTCAGGGACTTCTACCACTAGCGTGGAAGGAGAATGGGGATAAGGCACAAGACGAATCCTTTCACTGCTGGAGGATGCATGCTGGGATGGACTGGAGGAGGAGCAGAGACATGGGGAAGTGGAAGCAAGGCACAAGCATCCAAGGGGATCTGCTCCCTCTCCAAGAAGATGTCGGCTCCGAAGCTGCTTCAGGCCAGGGGCTTAATTTGCAACCGATTCAGCAGCACAGCAGCATCCACACTAGTGGGAAGGGTGGAAGCTCTCAGCATCCCCAGGATGCTTCTGGCAGCTGGGAAAATCCCCAGTTCCTGGCAGCCAGGGCAGCGATGGAGATGGAGCGGGAGGGCTCAGAGGGCCAGCGGCTGAGTAGCCACGAGCTCCTGGAAAAAAGCCACGATGGCCCCATGCTTGCTGACCACTCCATGCTCACGGGCTCCCACAGCAGCGGGGGAGATGAGACAGGAGGGAGGAAAGCTGCATGGAGGGGAGATGAGAGAGAGGAGGAGAGGCAGTGTGGGGGAGGGCGTGAGAGGGAGCGCCTGATGAAGAATACGGGAATTGGAGGCAGACAGAAAAACTAATCGAGGATGATTGAGGGAGAGAAGGAGGACGAGTGAAAGATTGAGACAGAGTGATAAAGAATATGTCAGACGGACAGGAAAACTAATAAAGAATAATAACCGCCCCTGGCTGAATGCAGCACACGCACGCCCCCTGTGTGCGCACGGGCAGCAGGTGCCCCCCGGCCCCATGCCCAGGGAGGACACACAGGGACACGCCATGGCTGGCCACATGCACAGCCCCGCCTCACACATACGGTCACAGACAGAGCATCTCTGCCGGTGCAGGCTTGCACACACACAAAGCCCCGTTGGTAGCCCCATGGTGTGATCTCAGGGGTGCAGGGAGGAGGACCACATGTGTGTGCAGACCCAGGCAGTGCCGGCAGCTGCTGCCTGCACACTGGTCACTGTCCCCAGTATGTGCTGTGTGCAGTGTGCCGTGTGTCCCCACGGTACCCAGGCTGCTGTGGACACACCTCCATCCCAGGAGGGGGGAAGGATGAGGGTGCCTGGAGGAAGGTTTGCCCTCTTGCCTGGGTTGGCAGTCAAGACCCAGCTGCACAGCCCAGGATGCAGGACCTCACAAAGCCTGTCCTACCCCCTTCAACGCTGTCTTTCCTTCAGTGGATCTACACGTGCCATCTGGTCTCTGCCCATCTTTGCAGCGGGTACAGACACTGGCCGGTCCTGGCATTGCTTCTCTGTTTCTTTTACAACTCGAGAGGCTGAGGGAGAGTGGGCATGCTCTTTCTGCTCCTCCCTCTTCATAGCCAGACTCTCTGTTCATCCCCCCACACCAGCCCTTGCTCTGACACCCTTCCTGCCCCAGGGAGGCTACGGGCCAGGGGAGGAGAGCTGCTCTGGTTACCCCTCCCTGTGCACAGTGCCAGGCTCCAGAGAGCTGTTCCAAAAAGGGCTTCATGCCATGTTTTCTGTTGGGGCAGGCTCAGCCTCCCACTCCTTTGCTGTCTCTGCTGAGCCTTGCAGGTTGCTAGGTTAAACGAAAGCTGACAGGGTAAGCAGAGGATTGCTCCCGGAGCAATGTCTAGCTTGCATCGATCCCTCTCTTGCCACCACTGACTTCTGGCCCTGGAAAACTCCCAGAGAGTGCCCAGCTCCAGACAAGGCAGGAGGTGATTGACTGAGTCCAGCTTCAGAGCTCTGTTGTCTCTCGTTTTGGCTTGGGGGGTGGGATGCTGATTTCAGACTGGCTGAGAAAAGTCTGGTGCCACAGGAGAGGAATGAGGAAAGGCAGACCTCAGGCTGGCCAGGCTCTGGCTGGTGACTCATTCTAGGTCACCAGGACTGAGGACACGCTGCCAAGGTGACCAGGATCTCCCTCCAGTCACAAAGCAGGCTCCAGGGGTCCTCAGGGGCTGGTGCTGGACTGGGCTGGAGGAGGAGGATGGGAGGACAAACACAAGGGATGACGAAAGACAGGAGGGAGAAAGCCAAACAAGACAACTCACCATTTCAGTGTGAGAACCGTGGTATTTGGTGTTTCCTGGTAGCTCCCAGCCAGAGCGAGGAGCTCACAGAGCAAGTGCTCAGCTTTGTCAGGAGTGGGGAAAACCAGCTCCCAGAAGGCTCAGCTGTGGCTGATTTTATCTCATGTATGTGACCCACTTGGGATCTCACCGTGTCCCAGAGGCTGTTTGACGGGCAGCATCTATGAGGGTTCAAGCGTTGCCTCAGGTGAGCTGCTGCGCTCAGCCATTGCTGGTGGCTGTGCTGTTGGAGCATACGCCAGCATCGCATCGGGCTGGAGGCGGAGCCCTGCAACGACAAGTAGGATTTTATCATCTCTTCATCTCCTGCTAATTTGAGTCATGAGCACAATTCACCAGGTTTCAGGCTACAGAGAGCTACGCAAGGCAGAGGAAAACTGCCCTTCTTTTGCTTTTTTTTTTTTTCCTACTTGGAAATGGCCAGTCCTTCCTCACCCACCTTACCCCCAGCAAAGCAGTTTGGGGTGTAGGTGGTGTCATCAGCATATTGGATGAGCTTGTCCACATGGTGAGGGAACTGTGCCGTGGCAGACCTACCTTGGCAGTCAGATGCCATTCTTTCCAGCAAGCTTGAAAAGGTCTGGAATGAACTTAGCTTATCCCGGGAAAGGAATGTGATACCCTCACAGCCATGCTCGGAGGTGGCTGCTGGGTTGTGATATAAATAACGCACGGGGTGTGGTGCCGCAGGGCCTCCCACACGGGAGTGATGGGTCGGCTTGCAGTGAGCAAGCACGGTGCGTGGGAGCTGATCAATCTGTGTGCCGGGTGTGCAGGGAGGAGTCTGACCTGCCAGGGCTAGAGGAGAAGGTGCCCTGCGAAACCAGAGACAGCAAAAACACTGGTCAGGACCAGAAGCAGAGCAGTGAGTGTGATGGGATGGAGAGCATGGGGAAAGGCTTTAGGCCAAGGTAATAAGAAGGCTCCATCCCCCCTGACACCTTCTCACTCTCCTCACTGTTGTACATCTCCCTCGCTCCTCATTGTTACCCCTGGTCACCCCTCCCCTGCACACAAGCCCAGCCCCAGTGCTTTGCATGCCCAGCTGTGCCCAGCACCTTCCCCACTGTCCTTCCCAGGCTTGGCGCGGTTACAGCTGAGCACTGCTGGCACACAGCCATTGACTTCCTTCAAGCCTTTCCTGCTGGCTTTGATTTTTGTTGCAGCAAGGCAGTAAGCATGCAGGGGTAGGGGAAAGTGGTTGCTTGGAGTGAAGCACATGAGAGGCACCATCAAGGCGATGTATTTAGTATGTGGGCAAGGCAAGATGACCTTTATTATCCATTTCCTATTGATGGACATCGTCCATTTGCAAACCTCCCCTGCCCTTGGGTAGAAAGCGCTGCATTTTGGAGGTTTCCCCAGCTTTGTGAGCGGTT
>NW_010116062.1:0-3594 GCF_000699245.1 Pterocles gutturalis | reverse complement strand
GAAGGCTGTGATATCACCATGCAGGCAACAAATTGTGAGTGGGCAGAGCAGCCCAATGGTTTCTCCAGACCAGATCCATGTATTCACAGGGAAACTGAGGCCTGACCCACTCCAGCTTACTCCAGAGATGGTGCCCAAAGGCCACACAAAGTCCTGGGAGAGCCCTTTATCTGCTGGACCAGCAATGAAGGACTATGCTAGGTCTGTGTGGGAAAAGCAGCTGGGGACAAGGCTGGGAGACGCAGCAGCAAGGCATCCGTGAATTTCCACTTCTGACTGCAAAGAGGCTCAAAGCTTGCCTCCAATGGGTGAGGCCATCTTTATGCCACCTCCAAGGGCTCATCTCAGCTTGTCTCAGTTCCAACCCCTGATGCCCAGGTTCAGTCCATATGTGCAGCTGCCCGTTTGCAGGCATCTGAGCTTCCCAGGTAGAGTATCTGGCGGGGAAGGTGTCTGCTTGGGGTTGTGGTTGAGTGGATTGGTAGCCTGCCCATAGCCCAGCATAAGCGTGTTATAAATCACATCAGTGTGGCAACGCCAGAGAGGAAAACATCTCTGGTCTGTGTTTGTGTGGAGCCGACTGTAACACCAGAGTGGTTTATGGTGGGAGCCTCACTGTTATTGCAACTCTAGCTAATCAGTGGTAGGTGCTGATGGTCCTCCAGACCCTTCCCACTCTGCCCAGAAAGACAATCGGAGCATCGCAGGGCTCCAGAGCACCCCGGCTCCCTGCAGCACTGTTGCTGTGACAAAGCTGCTGCAAAAAGACAGCTGAGGAAGTGTTTGGTGTCCACCCTGAGACGTTTTAAAGGCTTTTGAAAAAACTTCTCTCTCCAGAGTAAAATCTGGTAACTTTGCAATTTGAGGCTGTTTCACAAGTGAAAGTGGGACTCAACCGGGTTCTGCAACAGAAGCTGGCTATCCATAATGAGATCAGGGTGGAAAGACAGGCTCAGGGAGCTCAGATATCTGATGCAGTGCATCCATTAATTTGGAGGAGCCCAGGACAGTGAGCTTTAGAAAGCTGCCTTTCCTGAGGAGTATGGGTGCTGAGATATTCAGTGATTGGCACCCATCTGGGGGTTGATGGACAGGCAGGAAGGGAAAGGCGAGCTCAGGGAAGGAGGGCAGGCATGCTTTCCTCTCCACTGGAACAGAGCGTGGCTCCCATTTGCACTAATCCCATTAGGTGTGTTTGCACTAAGCCCCCGTGAGCGCTCCCTTGTCGAGAAAGCGTCTTTGTGTGGGCCAGGCTCAGCTCCATGTCTGCCACGAGCAGATGGGGAAGAAGAGCACAGTCCAACCAACTGTGCCTCCTTGTGTGATTAAAACATGGTGCCAGGAAGTCCTGGCATGGGAGCTCAGAGGTTCACGCCGGGCTAAAGGGTTCTTGCAACACTGCAGAGGGGCTGGGGCTACGATCAGCTCAAGAAAGGGATGGGAACAGCACTGCGGGGTGAAAGCTGCTGAGAGCTGATCATCTGGCTGTGGAGGAAACTGATAGACTCTCCCTGTCTTGGACAATGCCAATTCCCTGCTAGCAGAGGGGGAAAAGCTCCTGTTCTCAGATTAGCTGCTGTTAGCAGGACCCCAGCCTTCTCTCTATCAATCTGCCTATGGGAACAAACCGAGCTACGTATTCTGCTGGGGCTTCAGTTCAAGAGCCCCCTGGAGAGGGGGCTGGCCTTGCTCTAAATCTCCTAATCCTCTTCATCATACTGCCAGACAACCAGAGACACCACAGCAAACTGCCTGGGGCTGAGCCCCCCTGCCTCCTCTGAGCTGCTTGCAAATCCCAATCATCCTGTGGGCGATTACAGGGGCTTCTCCTGTAGCACAATATCCAATCTCTCCCAGAGGCCACTGCAACATATGCAGGGTCAGGCTCCATGACCGCCAGGAGCAGAGGCAACCCCACTCATCCTATTAACAGCAGTACACGGGAGGGATGAGCGGGGCGGGGGTGACCTCCCAGCAGCCCAGAGCCAGCTGGGTAAGGAGGGATCTGCAACTTCCCCATACCATGGTCCCACTCCTCCTGCACAGTGGGCTCTGTTCCTCGCCAAATTTCACCGTGGGGTACGGTTATTGAAGCCCATCACTGCCCTCTCCATAGCCAGCCCTGCTCTCGTGGCTCCACAGCTGTCCACAGCTGCCCGTGGGCATTGTGGCATGAAACACATCTCCCACCAGAAGAGAAGGTGTCAGCTCTTAAACTGATTTCAGCTCTTTTTGAACCTCTATCCCAAGCATTCAGGCTGACACAGAAGTGGCCCAGCCCCCTGCTCCCATGCCAGGAGTGCATCCGTGGCCAGCACAACAGTACAGGCAGTGCCATCCCATCACTCAGCCAAGCAAGACAGCTACCCCCATGGGAACTCATCTCTGCTAGCTCACTTCGTCCTCCCACCAGAACTGCTTGGCCCAGGAACCATCTCAGGATCATTTTATTTCTTTAAAATAATGAATACAGTGAAAACAGATCAGGCAGTTCTGAGATTTTCACCTGTTTCCCTCTTTCTAGCTTGCAGAAATGTCCATTACTCTAGAAGTGAGGAACTGCGGCAAGGAACCAAGTAAGCACACATCTTCTGTGGTTACTGACAACACTGCTTGGAACTTCATGGGGCTTTTTACTGAGCAAAGCCATGCTGGGACAAAGCCTCAGGAGAGGCAGCCTCCATGGGGAAGGTGGTGCCGCTGTACCTGGTCACTCCCAGGTAGAGCCAGGACATCCCAAACCTTGTCCATTTTACTATGCAAGAACTGAAAATGGATGTGCCAGATCTCTCTAGGCAGCTAGACAGCTGAAGCTGCAAGGTCGGGCCCTCAGGAGACACGAGAATTAGTTTTCAATCAAAAATGGATGTCCCTGGACTGTCATGTTCCCAGTTCCTGCTATAAGCCAAGGACCCCATTAAACCAGATATACTTCAAAAAAACCGGTCAGAGCAAAGCTTATGAAGCAAGCGGTTCCTCGCCAAGCCCATCTCCCTTCCTACACCATCCCCACCTGGCAGCAGGTCACACCATTGCCCCTCTTTGCAGATGCCCCCACCCCAGGGAGCAGGCAGGAGCAGCTTCCCATCTCGTCCACCTTAGGCTAGGAATGATTCTCGTGGAGTCCCAGGCTGTACAAACGTTCAAGGACCAGTCAACTCAGCAGGGATGCCGAGGCCACATCACTCAACTCCACTTCACTTGCTCATGAGGTCCAGCCTGGTGGGAGCATCCTGGGCTGGAGGACAGCCCTTCCACATCCACCTTCAGGGCTCACTGAGCAACAAAACCCATCCCGCAGGCAGTACTGACTGGGGACCCTTGTGTCTGAACTCCAAGCCAAGCCATTTAGCATCCTCAGCAGCAGCATCCGTGAGGCCCCTTCCCACCCCGGGTATCGATGTGTGTTTCCATGGAAACCAAACAGTTTCCAGACCAGCATATAACTGTCTGGATGTGACGCTCAGGGCTGTGCTGGAGGAGGACCTGGAAGGCTTGCTGCACTGTGGTGGGGTGAGGGGAGAGCAGGGGATGCTGGGGCATGGGGGAGCACAATGGAGTAGAGGAGGAGAGGCAAGGAGGGAATGGAGGAGG
>NW_010116061.1:0-38707 GCF_000699245.1 Pterocles gutturalis | reverse complement strand
ACACGGGCAGGTGCTGGGCTTTTCTGTGTCCTCTTTATTCGGGTTTTGCTACCTTCCAGCTCATTCTATGATTCTATGATTTTCCTCTCCCCGAGGTCACTCGTTCACTTCGTTGGAAATGATTTAAAAGGTGCCTACTCCGCAGGACGGCTTGGAATGCGAGCATCCCCCGGTGCCGGGTATTGCGATGGGTGGATTAATGATTCATCGGGGAAATATTTATATTAAAGTCTTCCAATACTTGCCTGGCTTAATATAAACCTTGATTAAAAGCGTTGTAGTACATATGCGCATTTTTGCCATATGTACAGACACTGCAATGGGGATGTGAAATTGCAGAATCTATATTCATATAGAAATATGAGTTACTCTATGGTATACCCTGCTGAATTTACAGTTAAGGCTACTACTCACAAAGTTTCTAAGTCCTGGGAATTTAAGAGGTGAATGAAAATATTCATTACAATGTGCCTGGTCATCTGTATAAAATTGCAAATTAAATCACTGAAGGACTGTAGTTAAGAAACAACAGGCATAGGTGAAACAGAGATGTGCATCGCTTTCTTAATGTAAGTAGAAGTCGAGTCCCTTCTAGGGAAGGGAAAGGCAGTAAGTCTCAGTAAGATAATGTGACTAAACTCTGTAAAGCAGGACCTTCTGGTGCTGAGTAGGATTCCCAGTCCTGCAGACTCTTGTCCAAAGTCACAGTGAGCAGATATCTTTCCACTGAAACTGCAGAAGTGTTTGAGCTTTAGAGAAACTCTTTAAGTCCAGATGTTTTCTATAGCAAAGATTAAAAAACATTCCTAGATATAAAAAGCATCTCCCAGGTCTAGGAACCTGGGAGACCTTGTCCTCTGCAGTTATTCTGCTCCACTACCTGCTGTGTGCAATGGCCACCACTTTGCACCAATCAAGAAGAGAATAGCTTTCAAGGCTAATGATTCCTCTGAAGCAATAAGATGTTCAGCTCATAGATGCTAAATGTGATACATTTTGTACCTTTTCAGTCCCTAATTTATGTATTTAGCTAAGCAATAATGTCCAGAAGACAAGGAAGCAGATGGATAGATCTATTTGCAATGCCCTTGAAGACTCTAGTAATAAGTAGAGAGACAAATCAGCCTAATCCACGACTGCTTGCTGGCTCATATATTCCAGGGCAGGACAAGGAACAGCCTGCCAAAGGGAGAGTCTGGCTCCTTCTCTCTCTTTCCTTTTTGTTCCTCCCCCCCCCCCCCCCCTCCCCCGGATTTATGATGTAGTATGTGAAGTCCATGAGCACCATCCTGTGGCTGGGACTCACAGTAAAATGTCTTGAGGATCCCATTGACTGATAGATTCTGTAACTCTCTGCAGCCTTCAATGACTTTATATTTTAATGTTTAATCACTTGTTTGCATCAGAAATTAAACTAATATTTTAAGTTTGTGCAAAGTATACACTTTCAAGGATAACTCAGCTGATTTTATTAATATCAGATAATTTTCCTGATATACAATGCTATTTTTATGTTATTTGTCCACTTTTTTGAGTGAATCATGCTTGTTACCATTGAGCTTTACTCAGCTTCCTCTGGAAAGCACAGTGTATCTCCTTGCACAGTTACAAGGAAGAGCTCATGTTGTTCAAAAGTTCAATCTAAAAGTTAAAAGGTAAAGCTTTCCTGAAAGAGTTTGTATAAGTTCATGAAACTCAACAAGGTCAAGTGCAAGGTCCTGCCCGTGGGTTAGAGCAATCCCAAGCACAAATACAGGCTGGGCAGAGAATGGATTGAGAGCAGCCCTGAGGAGAAGGACTTGGGGGTGTTGATTGATGAGAAGCTGAACATGACCAAGCAATGCGCACTTACAGCCCAGGAAGTCAACTGTATCCTGGGCTGCATCACAAGAAGTGTGACCAGCAGGTTGAGGGAGGTGATTCTCCCCCTCTCCTCTGCTCTCATGAGACCCCACTTGGAGTACTGCATACTGGGGCCTCTGTCATAAGAAAGACATGGACCTGTTGGAGCGAGTTCAGAGGTGGGCCACGAAGATGGTGGCACCTCCCGTATGAGGACAGGCTGAGAGAGTTGGGGTTGTTCAGCCTGGAGAAGAGAAGGCTCTGGGGAGACCTTAGAACAGCCTTCCAGTACTGAAAGGGGCAGATGGGGAGGGACTCTTGATCAAGGAGTGTTGTGATAGGGTGAGGGGTAAAATTTTTAAGCTCAGAGAGGGTAGATTTAGATTAGATATTGGGAAGATATTTTTTCCTGTGCGGGTGGTGAGGCAGTGGCCCAGGTTGCCCAGAGAAGCTGTAGATGCCCCATCCCTGGAGGGGTTCAAGGCCAGGCTGGATGAGGCTTTAAGCAACCTGGGCTAGTGGGAGGTGTCCCCCATCTTTAACATCCCTTCCAACCCAAACCATTCTGTGATTCTATGATTCAATATCTGAAAATAGAGTAAGATCACAATAAACACAATATTAATGTACAAATGATTTACCAATGTTTCCTTCTTGCCTTCCATCCAACCCCGGATTTTTGAGAAAACATTTATGAATGTGAATTGGCTCCATTAATTTACCTGCTTCTATTTTTTGAATTGTGGTTTCAGAAGGACAACAATGGTTTATAGCCACCACATTTAAAAATATTCAAACTGACAAGATATTGACCATCCTTTACTTGGCTAGTATAGATTCCACAAAATTTCTATAAATAGGATTACATGGGAATGGTATTGAAAACGTAGCTGGAAACAATTCCACTAATCCAAGGTCAGTGCCACAAAGAACAGAATTAGTGCAGGCTGGTGAGATCAGAGTGAATCAGGCTGAATATCTAATGGTATTATTGCACCAAGTAATGGATCACCAACAGCAGTATTTGTGGGAACTGAACAGAAACCAAAAGAATGGATATTTTGGGTGGCTATGGGGAAGAATTACAGTGTAATTTTCAGTCCTGGGTTTTTTTTAAATATCTTTTGCTTTTTAGGAAATACTTTAAATATTTTTCTGACTTCTTCTGATATATTAATGAATGCAATGTTAATTGTGCCATTTTTTCACAAGACTTTTGGGAAATAAGAATATCAAGTTCGGGGGATATTTTTAAAGCTCAAATAATTAATAAGTGATCAAGTCTTGTATTCTTTTATTACAGTAATATCTTTAAAGGTCACTAGTGTTTTTATATCCTAAATTAATATCTCTTACAAAGAGATGTACATTCTTAAATGCCTTCTTTCCCCTAGCATCCAAAAATTCCAGTCACATTTAAAGATTTTGACAATGGATGTCCATATTTGCATGACTTGAACTAGTCCCTAGGCCTAACAATTCCTAGATTTTTTTTTTTTTTTTGGTATTGAAAGAACCAAATAACACAAAGACAGAGTTAATAACTGAGCTAAAGTGTAGCTGACTTTTGCTTTAAATTTAAATTCTTATTAAATATGATGGTACATACAATGCTCTTTTAAAGGTGGTTTGCCAAGATCAGTCTGTCAACGTTTGCAATAATTAAGTGATTTATGAAGTCGTGCTGAGAGATCAGAGAAGGACTTAGGACTGTGTTCTTCCCAAATTAAAAATGCAGAAAAAATATTTTAATGAAAAACACAATTGTGATACACCATCTTTAATGTATTTAGCCATGCTTGCTTTTTAAAGTTTCTTCTCTTCAGTAGTTAAAATATTTTAACAGTTATTTTCTCATATAAAAAGGCGGTTAAATTACTTCTGAAAACGGTAGCTATTTTTTGTGAGATATTTTTTTCTAGTGACTTTCTTTGTGCTACAGCTGTTTCTCTGTTATCAGCTCCACAAATGTGGCTTTTTACAGCTCTATTTTTAGACAGGAACTGCCAGAGCAGTCCAGCTTTGCTTCGTCATCGGTTGGCTTGTCTGATGAGTCGTTTTCATTTCCTTGATACTTTTTAGAAGATTTCAGTGCTGTCAGCACTTCAGTGAGCTGCTATGTTTATTCATCTGAAGTTTATTACATATAATGAGGTAAGTGAAAGGAATGCACAAGAAGCCAGATCGATGCCATGGCCATTGAACTGTCACTGTTCATGTTTAGGGTTGGTCCTGCCCCTCCAAATGTGCAGGAAAGGGAACACACTGGGCCAAGGGAGCATAGGGAGATGGAGAAATACAAATATTTCTTGGTCACATATTTTTCTGTTCATCTCTCAGTATGAGAGTTCCAGAAGGTAATGGGAAGAACAACGAGTCTAGTGTCTCATGAAGTTAGTTCTTCATTCTGCAGTCAAATAGCTCCCTTTAGATTTGTGAGGTGAGATTCATCTACCCTTGGTTTACACTCCAACATCAGAGCTAGTTGCTGAGCCCTTTTCTGACCAATGGTGACAAACAGACATAGCTGTATGAGCCTGGAGACATGGCCAGGAGCTAAGCACCCTCTTCGTAGCCTCTGATGAGTGTAGCTTACCCAGATCCATCTAGGGAGGGTGTTCAGCCACACCTCGTAGTCCTTGAGCAGCAGGGAGGCTGAGTTCAGTTGTCCCTCTTTGCTGCAAGGGCACATTTCTGGCTCCTGGTCAGCTTGTCCACCAGGACCCCCAGGGCCTTGTCTGCAAAGCTGCTTTCCAGCCAGTCAGCCACCAGTGTGTACTGGTGCCTGGGGTCTAAGGGCAGGACATTGCAGTCCCCTTTGCTTAACTTCCTTTTTGCCCTTTCTCCATCCTGCTGAGGACACTCTGGTAGCACAACCCTCTGGTGTATCAGCCACTCCTAGTTTTTTACCATCTGCAAACTTGTTCAAGATACACTCTGCACCGTCAACTTGTTCATTAATGACAAGGTTAAACAACATTGGTTCCAATCAACCCCCGGTGTACATCACTAGTGACTGACCCCCAGCTGGACTTCATGCTGCTGATCATAACCCTTTGGGCCCAGCAATTCATCCAGTTTCCAGTTCCCATCGCTGTTCTTATCTAGCCCATGCTTCATCAGTGTGTCTATAAGGAAGTTATGGGAGAAAGCATTACTGAGGTCAAGATAAACAACACAACAGTCGAAATGCAAAATCTGTAATCACTGCTCCCACTTGATCCCCGACTGCACGCTGAGGCTTCATCAACCAGCTCAAGAGAGCACTGCAATTGATGGGCAAATCCTGGGAGGCTGCTAGCACAAAGGCAGTGGCACCCTCGGGAAGGAGGAAAGACCAGGCTTTATGATGGTTAAATCTACCAGCAGCTGGAAACAGGTAGGCACAAATAACGGCATTAGGCTGGCAACAGTGAACACAGATTTCTTCTCACTGGGTTACGCTGCAGTACAGATTTCGTTGCAGCCCACCAGTGGTACAATGTAATGTAGTGAGGGAAGAGTTCTGCTCATTTGTTATAGAATAAGCAGAGGACCTACAGATTCTGAGTGTCTGTGCCAGAAGTAATTTTCTTTCTAATGAAATCCAGGCTGAAATGAATATTTAAACCCAGTCAGAGCTGGAAGCGATACCATGGTGGTCTCTGTGATATATACCTTCAGTCATAAATATAAGAGGTGTCTGGAACAAGGAAGAATTCACTCTGAAATAACATGTAGCTTAAGCAGAGCTTCTTGTTGGTCTCCTACTGAGCTTCTTGTCTGAGCTCCTACCCTGTACAATCTTGAACACTGTAATCACACATCTCTGGTCTGCTTCAATCTACTTTAAGCACTTTTCTAGTACACATGACCATGAGAGTAAAATTCCTGACATGAAGAACAAGATTTGTTAAATGCTGTCCAATGATCCATTTGTCCATCTTAATGTAATTTTATACAAAACATGAATAGAGAAAGCCAAGAGAAATATGATTATTTTGTCTGTTGCAAACAGTTCAATAATATTGCCCTGCTCAAATACTCACTGAAGAAATTCGGTATGCCTTCCATTTTTATATTTCAGGGGCATTTAAACAGCATAATTACCTGTCAGTTAATTATTCCAATAAATATCAATACTAAATATGAGTATGCTGGAAATCTCACTTTATCAGGTACTGGGAGAATTTACAGCCGTTTTAAACTTTTTTTCACTTCTGAAGCAATAACAGATGGGGGCAGCCTTGGACAAAAATCTCTTTTGTGTATTAACAAACCTCTATCTTTTGTATCCAAATTCAAGTACTGTATATGGTTAAAAAATAAACCCCACTTTAATAGTCACCATGTGTTGATCTAAATTGTAAGAGTTGAGAAATGATCAGCTGTAAAGACCTGTACTACTCAGCTTCCATGCAGAAGGGTTCCACTCAGCCAAAGCCAACTGATGTAAAGCTCCTCTGTGGAGAAGAAGGTGTTCCCATGGGATGGACTGCAGTGCTGATCAGGATTACTGTTAGAGTCGTAGAGTGGTAACTACAGTGCAAGAGTATGTGCGACTGTTGTCAATGAGCTGGCCCTAAGGCTGAGATGGCCATTTGCTGTCTCCAGATTTGCCAAGAACTGTTGGGATAAAGAGCAGAAGGCAAAGTTCTGCTCTGCACGTGTTGCAGAACTAGCTCTCTGTGTCGCATATGCACCCAGGAAGTGCTTGGACACTTCCCACTGAGCATGATTTAAGTGCCTTAAATATAAAGCCAAAAAGAACAGGAAATTACAGAGGAGGAAAGGAAGCTTATATACTAGTCTTAAACAAATAGCTGGGAGTAATTATTCTCCAAAGCAATTGATCTGATGATTTAAAGAATTATAGGGTATTGTGACGAAGAATGTGAAAGCTGAAAAAAGGTGAGACTGTAGTCTACAACCACAAAAAGCAGATAACATCTCAAAAGCTTTTGGGTGTTTGTTTTGGGTTGGTTTTTTTTTGTTTGGTTTTTTTTTTTTTTTGACCTCACTCTCAACACTCAGAGACTATATTTTATGTAGTTGTGCAAGTTTTTGCAGAATCTGCATCTTGCACAAAACCCAGGTAAAAACAGGACATTCAGCAACACTCCATCTATGATCATAGAATGGTTTGAGTTGGAAGGGACCTTAAAGATCATCTGTTTCCAACCCCCCTGCCATGGGCAGGGACACGTACCACCCAACCATGTTACTCAAAGCCTCATCCAGCCTGGCCTTGAACCCCTCCAGGGATGGGGCATCCACAGCTTCTCTGGGCAACCTGGGCCACTGCCTCACCACCCTCACAGGAAAAAATGTCTTCTTAATATCTAATCTAAATCTGCCCTCTTTCAGCTTAAAACCACTACCCCTCATCCTATCGCTACACTCCCTGATCAAGAGTGCCTCCCCATCTCTCCTGTAGCCCCCTTCAGGCACTGAAAGGCTGCTATCAGGTCTCTTCGGAGCCTTCTCTTCTCCAGGCTGAACAACCCCAACTCTCTCAGCCTGTCCTCATATGGGAGGTGCTCCAGCCCTCTGATCATCTTCATGGCCCTCCTCTGGCCTTGCTCCAACAGGTCCACATCCTTCCTGTGCAGAGGACCCCAGAGCTGGACGCAGTACTGCAGGTGGGGTGTCACATGAGTGGAATAGAGAGGAAGAATCACCTCCCTCGACCTGCTGGTCACACTTCTTGTGATGTAGCCCAGGATACAGTTGACTTTCTGGGCTGTAAGTGTGCATTGCTTGGTCATGTTCAGCTTCTGATCAACCAACAACCTCTAGTCCATCTCTTCAGCGCTGCTACTCCATTTTTCAGTATTTGTTCATTTAATTGTAGTGACTGACTTTTCGCGTCAGGCTTTTTGACAAAGTACTGTAATCTGCATGCCATCTCTTTTTTTTGCTGTTTCCTTTAGGTTATCACTGTTTGGGCCATATTGTAATCTTTAAATTACTGGTGGCATCCTTCACAAACACTGGATGTTCTTGTAATATTTGTGTTGGTCACAGAAGTGTTCTTTATCTTACAGTTCACAGAAAAAAAGCTTGCCCAGGGCCTGTTTAAATTAGCACAGTTCTTAAGGTAAGTCAGATTACAACGGGGCCCTGAGGAAAATAAAGCCTTGAAGAGTGCAATGTTCCTTACAGCGCTATCTTCAGAGACACTGGTGGAATAGTAGATGCTCTTCTCTATCTAGCACAAACAAAATCTCTGTCCCAAGGTTTGCAGTCTTGGAAGAACAGCCAAAACATCTGCTTTAGGCCACTGGGCATTTCCCAACACTGCTGATAATAATAATAACAACAATAATTCAGCCCATGGAAAGGAGTTACTGCTGTTTGGGATGTCAGACAATCTGTCCCTTCAAATACGAGCAAGGTTTGACTTGGAGAATTAGTCCTTAAAATGTGGAAGCTCTGAATGCTTTTGCACTGAGGAGTGAGCATGTGAGTTCTTGTAGTAACAAACCGTATGCTTGGATTGCTTCTGCATATGCTGGTTCGTTAGAGCTAATATTAGCATGTGTAAGAGGCTGAGTAGACAGACAATTAGACAGCAGATTAATTAAATCAAGATGGATCATGATCCTGTTCTATCCTGTTCAATTATTTTTTCCCCACGCCAGCCAAAGGAATAACTTGCCTCCCTGTCCCCCATGCAGCACAGGTAGCTCTCCACGGGGGAGTCAGACTATTCTGTGACTGATGTGACTCTTTGGAAAGCTGGCCCTCTCATCTCCCTTGCTCTCTGTCATTGTTCAGACTGCTGGACTGGAAAGCCTACCTGTGAAGCTAAACAGGAGGAGAGTGGGGTTTTGGGGCGATGAGGCTTCCTCAGTAAAATAATTCTTCCTAAGATATGCAAACTCTAAGAGTCTACAATGAGGGACTTGAATCTATGGAATAATAAAAGCAACTTGGTTGGGATTTGACTGTATTCCGCTGAAATCAAGAGTGCGACTCATTGGTGGGGAAGAGGGAGGAGATGATCAGTTTATTTCAAAGAGAGCTATAAGCAGCTTTGCCATTTGGTAAGCTTCAGGCTCAGCTTTCACACCCAGCAGCTCACCCTGAGCAGTTCTCCACCGGGTCATGCAGAGCCATCCACATGTCTGTCTGTTAGCTGCTTCTGTACTGTGTCAGTGAAAGAGGAACAGCTAGTAATGGTGCAGTTTGTGACTGACATCAACTCTTAAGCGTAAAGGTACATTTCCTGAAATCATGTTTCTGCCCTTCTCTACAGTCTGAAGTCAATTTTCTTGGGCATTATATCTGCTGATATTGCCTGCAGTCTAAAGAAGAAAAAAAAAGGAATAACCGGAAAAAGTGAAGAACAGCTTTGTTTCTCCAGTGTGCTACATTCTTCATATATTTTATCTTTTAAAAAAGAATTCACGCATGGCCTTTTGCCATGCTCAGAAAAAATTACAACCACAAGACAGGACAAGTAAGTTCAGATTACTATGTGCATTCTGTTACTTTTCAAATATTTTCCTTGTAAGACTTATACAATATTTCATACTATATAAAATTTTCTCAGCAGAGGAACAGATGAACACTGTAAGAGTGCAGTGCCATGATTCATTTCTGGGTTCACAATATTAGGCGAGAGCTTAGTGTGCCACACTTGAAGTTGAAGTAACCCGTTAAAATAAGTGCCTGAGCAAGACTTGGTGCTTTAGTGATGCTGAATAACCACCTCGTGTACCAGTGGAACCACATAAGCCTGTACTGGCAGTAGTCACAATGAGCATCCGCTTTATTTTTTGCAATTTTTTTTTTCTAGAGTGATTTAGAAAATCATCATAGTCAAATCCATGCTTCTCACATTGAATAGTATTTCTTATTAAACCATTGCTGCATTTGGTGGGCAAGTCCAGCTCAGATTTACAAAATAATTTCCTAAATATTGGTCATCTTTTATCTTTCTGCTTTTAAAATCAAGCTGCCAGTAAAAGGTCAGACTGTAATTTTGCTTCTACTCTTATAGTCCAGTGTCATTTTTGTACAGTTAATGGATTTATTCCTGAATCTTGAGTGGATAAATAAAAGACACGCTCACATAAATATTTATATTTGTCATTTGCCTAACTGCATTCTTAAAGAATTTTCAACACTATTTGTTAAACTAGTGCTAATTTTCTTCACTTCCCTAGCGAGCGTGTCAGATTTATAGGGCTTTCTATATGTGATTAATGTCAGTAAAAAATTAGAATTATTGATGGAGTTAAAACTAGAAATCTGAACTCTTCATAATTCAGTCTTTTTACACGAGCAAAACCCACATATTGCAATTGCCATTGCTCAAAAGATGTTAACTTGTCACATTTACTTACAAATTCCCACTTCTGTTATTTTACTGAAAATATTGTATGATCTGTAGCAATGCTCACTATTTAGAGATGATGTTATTCCTTTGAAAAGCCTGTGAGCTTCCCAACACTAGCTTTTTAGCAATAGACAGGAACGTGCCAGACAAATCAAGCCCTGAACTGAATGTGCTGCTGAGGGCGTTTTGTACGACTGGGTTCACTACGAACCGCAGACTGTTTTTGTGGCTTTGCTTGAGTAAACACGGCTCTGGCTGCACGGCGCAGGGCCGGTTGCACAAGGCAGCATGCCGTTTGGCCTCCACATCCTCCCACGCGCCCCAGGGACCAGGGCCCGATCCAGCCCTCAGCAAGCCCAGCTGGCAGCCTGCGGAGTTTGGCACTGAGGCTGCTGCAGAGCGATCCTCTCACTTGGAAGGGCTGGAAGGAAGGGAAGCTTGGAGAAGAGCTTGGAAAGGACTGTGGAGCTGAGGAGCTCGCAGGTTGACTGCACATGATGGGTGCCTGGCACGCTGGTGACAAGAGCCTGCCAAAACTGAACAGACGGGGCTGCAAAAAACAAGTTTATGGCTACAGAAGAGTCAGAATACATAAGGGGTAACATTTTTCCACAGCCATGGAGCCCGTGGGTTGCAGTCAATGCAGTCTTTCTGCGTTAGAGGGTGTGTGCCTTGCTTCCTCTCTGAAGTCCGTGCAGTAGAAGGGTTGTTCAGTGGGCAGCAAACCGGCCAAGGGCTTGAGAGAGCAACTTTGTGCCTCTCCACGGGCTTCCTGAACAAGTTTAGGCATCCAGGTTGCCCATGTGGGTTTTACCTTCTCCACAGTGGATCTAGGTGTTCGTCTGGTGACACCTGGAGAATGGTGGATGTGGGAGTGGGGGGCCTGAGGATGCGCTGCCGGTTGTAAAACCCATTGACCATGAAGATGTAAAAGCCAGTTAGCAGGGCACACAGTCACAGCACATTGGGTAATGACTGCTGAAATCTTCCATTCCGATGGCCCTTGAAACACCTGTGTGGGTGATTTTTTTCTATGTCAGCACCCAAATTCTCTATAAATTTCACTTTGAATTCCTCATTTGATATTGGACACTGCCTCGGCACCCTTCTGCTACAGGGGGTGAGCAGAAGCTACCCTTGTACCAAGGGCTGAGATGTCAGACACTGAGATATGTGACTGACTGTGGTGCAAGGGACACGGTAGGGAGAGCCGACACTGAAGTGTATGGGAGGTATAAATACTTCAGGACACCTGAGAGCTACAATACTTGTCATATTGCAAGCAGTGGAATAAAACTCAAGTTTCATTGGCAATTCTCAGCTTTTGCTGCCTCTGTTCTCATTTGCTGTGGCTGCAGAAGCTGCTACTCCTTCTTATGATCTCATTTCCCTGGTGGGAGCTGGTTGCTGCCTTGCCATGACTCCTTGGGTGAAATTAGTACTTTTCAGGACAACTTAAAATCAGTAACAACCAAAAAGCAGGAAGAGTCTGCTGAAACATGTGGAAAGTAATTACGTATGATCATTTATACATTCAGGTTACAGCTGAACTGACAAATGGCTCTGGTCCCCTGGACTGGAAGTAGACAATTCAGAAACAAAGCTGTCCTTGGGTGAGAGGCCACTTTACATTTTGACAAGAAGCACAAGAGGAAAGGAAAAGGAGACAGGTTTCTTGGGACATTTAATAATAGCACATCATCACAGTCAGTTCTGCATGATACAATTGTGCAACAACTTCTCACAGAATTGGCTGGATAGCCAGGAAGTTCTTTCCCATCGACAGCGCTGATTGCATATACAGCTGGGTAACTGCAATAAAATTGCCAGCAGTAAGACAGATGAATTAGCTGGTATTAAGTGGTGGTTATTAGGGATATCATTCAGTTGTTCACAAAGAGGTGTCTAGTGCCATTTGAAGTATCCGACATCCTGTGGGACTTAGTCTCTAGATGTGATTTCAAGGGGCATGGGCTACCCCATAGGTCCTCTCTACCCCATTAGGAAGTCTTAAATACCCCAAGCATCTTTGATGGCACTCCAGCATTTACGTATAAGCTATAGAACCAAGCCCCTGGTTTCTGAGTTCAGACTCCAATTAGATAATTAGAAGTAGATCCCATCGCCCTGCTGCGATGCATTTTCAGAATATCTGCAGATCGAGGAAAAGAGCCCACGTGCCAAAGGTCATCCTTGCAATTACAAGCCCATTGTTAGGAGTTAGTAATGATAACTGCTGGAAAAGGGTATCATCAAAGAGCCTTTAAAAGGTGGACAATTTGACCTTAATCATTAAATGTTCATTCCTGTATTGCGTGTCTTCCTGAAGCTCTGCATATTAAGAAAGCATTGCTTCAGTTTTTGCAAAAGAAACAGTAACCAGTGAGAGTGAAGGTAAACGTTTTCTGTGCCTTCATCTTCTAGATACAATTTCCAACTGAACCAGAAGAGAAGATTTTTTTCTGTGACTATGCAGGAGATGAGGTCAAGGGGATTTATATTTAAATGATCTCTGGAATGGAGTACTGATGCTGCTATAAGGAAGGTGAATCGATAAACCTTGGAAAATAATCTCTTAGGAGAATGGACAATAATACAGTCATGCAGATACATGTACAGTGGGTAATGAAAAAAGTTTTAAAAGTGTAATGCATATTTTATAATAAAAAATCAAACATTTAAGAAGGTAACCCAGCACCCTTTTGTGAATGCTTCTTTTAAGCATATTTTGTAACAGATGATTTGCCTGCTGGAGTGTAATGGAAAATGAAATATTGAGGCTTTTTAATATTCATCAGGATCTTGTTGATTCTGGCAAAACAAACAAAGCACACACACATCCCAAACTGCAGTAACAAACAAAAGGGTGCAGTAAGTTATCTTCAAAAAGCAGCTGAGCTGACAACACTTACAAAACAAAACAGGCAACAGGAAAATGTAACATTAACATCTCAAATACTTTTATGTTTCTTCCTTTACAAGTTAACCCATAAAAGCTAGTGAGATCCATCTGCAATACTTAAATGTGTTTTAGGAAAATCTTACCTTGTTTCTAGAAATACTTTGCAGATAAAGCAAAGCTATTAGGGCACTTTGAGCACAGAAATGGATTCCTGACCCTGCAAACTACTGAGTACTTCTTCTGTCTGGGATCACTTAATATTTCCCAGGCTTTGCTCAACATCATGCTTAATTAAACTTTTGCTAATAAATGTGAAGAGCTCAATTTAGTCCCATTGCTGAAATCCATTGACAAAGCAGTTGTTCACTTGAGCCTGCTTATCTGCATGTGTGTTTATTTTCAGTTGGTACGTGCAGTGCTTGCACATATATATAGATATTTTAGAAATCAAAGATATGAAAAAAGTTTTATTTATTTCATAATATAAATTAAAATTGTTTCTTTAGAGAAATAGTTTTGTTTGGGTAGCTTGCTACATTTGAAACCGGGCCAGGCTGGATGAGGCTTTGAGCAACCTGGTCTAGTGGGAGTCCCTGCCCATGGCAGGGGGGTTGGATCTAGATGATTACTAAGGTCCCTTCTAACCGAAACCATTCTA
Source organism: Pterocles gutturalis (assembly GCF_000699245.1). NCBI lineage: Eukaryota > Metazoa > Chordata > Aves > Pterocliformes > Pteroclidae > Pterocles > Pterocles gutturalis. Next base: position 24,979 of record NW_010116061.1, on the reverse strand, counting down.
TGATTCTGTGATTCTATTTCACAAACAAACACATATCTTTATTATGTTCTTATCTAGTGCATTTTATGCTTGAATGTTCTTAAATGCACAAGTATTAATTATAACTTTGTTCTTATTGAGAAGACAGGGTTAAGAATATAAATTGTGAATTTAGTCATAAAACTACTATATTTTTCTCATTTGTGATGCTATTAAGAAACATAATGGGACAGAACCTTTCCACACTACACCCTGTCACTGCACCTGCTTGATGCAGGCTCTTCTGGGTTCTACACTCATTTTGCTTCTAATTTAAAATCATCATCAAGAATCTTAAAACAAGCTAACCATATTTTTTTCCCCCAGAAACTAGTGGTTTTACATACTATGTATTTTTTTAATTATTATTTAATTAATTAATTATACTATTGTCACTACAATCTAGTAATAGGCATCATATTGTGGATTTTTTTCAGGTAAGTGAGCAAGGGGAGGTTTTCCTGAGAAGTGCAGGTAAGAACTAGTATACCCCAAGTTAAGCTTGGGTACAAACTGAAAAGTATGATTTCTTTCATCACAAGTTCCACTGGAAACACAACTTTCCTGAGGAATTGCAAACGTAAAGACTAAATATCCATATGTGAAACACTGTCTTTATAGTATAAATCCATTGTGTCATTGAGTCTTGTAACATTCTTTGGCATTCTCAGATTATCTCTTGCATTAATGGCTCATTTTAAAAATTAATGTGTAAATATTTCTTTATGTACAAGTTTGTAGAGAAATCTAATGGTTTGAAATCACTCAGCTTCTCTGGAACATCAATGATATTTTTGTCTGCACTGTGTGTTTACAAAAGGGATTGTCACATTGGCAGTTAGTATTTCTGTTTTTATAAGTAACACATATAAGTGAAAAGTACAAGCCACATCACTCACCAGATGAAGAAAGACAAATTTTAAAAGTGTGTTCTATGGAAGCCTTTAATGGTGGTTTTATTGTAAAAGGTTAGAAGTCCTCTCACTTTGTTTGAAGAGTGGTGTGGTCTAGCTGCACTTATACAGGTGACAAACACATGCTTTTCCACTTATACAAGTGGTCTAGTTCTTACTATACACTGGGAAGAAAATACTCATAATTGCAACAATTGATTTCTCAGTCTGTCTTGCATTAGGCAAATGTTTGAAAACCATATTGTCCCAGTTTTTCCTGTCTCTAAAATTAGAATAATTCTTATTTAGCAAAATTAACATTAAAAATTATTATTTAATTTTTTTTTGTTATTAGAGCATTACCCCATAACGTGAGCATTCTGCCTCCACCCACAGGGAAAAGGAAACCTCCATGCATCACAGCTGTCAGTACAGCTGAAGAAAGAAGTGACTCCCTCCTTCCTAATCCTCAGGCTACTCTCTTTGGCTATGTCTATGTTAGTACATCAGATGGCTACAGGGTCCGTTCTCTGGTCCTAAGGCCAAGTGGCACAACACAGCCTGCACCCACATGCCCAAATTCTGCTCTCTTGTTATTCTCTGAACTACCCTCAGGCAATTTTCTCAGAGGTCTAGACCATGCTAAGGGGACATGCTGACCATTAAAACAGTAATTGTGGGACAGTGTTTGACACAACCCTAACACTCTGTAGGTATTAGTGAGGATATAACCAGAAAAGGAAGAAAATATTGAGACAAACATTCCTCTTGCATGCCTTTTTCCTCCCAAACCTCTTCCTGAAGGTAATCTCATAGCAGACAGTAGCAGGACAGACCCACTGATGTTGCAAATGCTGCTGTGACACTACTATGTCTTTTCGATGATGACAATTTTATTTTCAGCTTCTATGGAAACCTGAGAGGTAGCCAATCAAATTCTGATACACCTGAAGAGGATTACTGTGTTATTTCACTAATGAAGCCTTCCATGGGACTAGCTGTGGAACCAGTTGCGTTCAATAGTACACACATGATACAGGTAATCAAAATTATGTATTTTGTAGGAAATATGACAGAAGAAAAAGAGGAGAAATACGGCACTGAATTAATGCTCCAATTAGCTTAACTGCTACTTGAATTCAATTAACTATTATATGGCTTGAAGATGTTCCGTAAATGACTTGCAAATGTACATGTGCAGAGGAGTGGCACTAATCTGTGTTATTAAGGCATAAAGATCTATTAGAGGATCTCACAAGATCTACAGTAACCAAAAATGCAACCACGTAAGAGAGTGAGTCTTACAAAAATGCTTATCTTTTTAAAGAAGTTATTACTGCTGATGCCAGGGCTTCTTTCCTTTCTGGCTTCTTGCTTCAGTCCACACTGTCATATTCATGCATCTCTTGAAATGCCTCACTTCTGTGAATAGTCTTACATTTCCCCGGGTACTTTGCAGGAAGCAAGGTGCTCTATTATACTCTTAAATTCTGTGCCCTCTGAAGTGCATCAGAGTTTGACACTGACTCCTGCAGGATGTCTCAGAGGATACGTATCGCTATGTGCAGACAAACTGCAAGTTAATTGGAAATGATACACTGCATAGCTTAATTGTTAACTTTGCATTCTTTTTCCCAATATACAAAAATTTAACTGCAGAGGTAATTTGAATACATTTGTCAGACTGAAGAGGGAAAGAATTAATTAAATTCCAGATTGCCAATCAAGTTGAGAACACAATATGGAAATCCCCATTAAACAGCAGGCAAAGAATGGTGCTCAAATTGTGATAGAGACTAATGTACCTTGCAAATGAAAATGCCATCTCCAATCTGTAACATAATGATATGCACAGATTTCTCCCTGCCCCCCTTCCCACTCTTTTTTGCTCAAGTCTAAAGTGCACTCTGTAATGCATTATTAAGCTAAATTCTGACCCAATTTCTTAATTATCTGTAAGCTACAGGGAACTTGTAGCAGAATATTAACTAAGGCAGGAGATGTAAGACAGAAGAATCCACGCTGGCATTAGAGAGAATCATTAGCATTTTGCAAAGAAAATCCTTCACATTTTAACAACCTAGCCTAACATGCAGAATTTATGCTTTAAAGTGATAGAGTGTATACCAACCAAGCCACCAAATCAACCCAGGGAAAAAAGAAAAGAAAATAGAAGTATTTGGGAAAACATTCCTGGATTCACAAAAATCAAAAAACTTGCAGCATACTGACACATTTCTGGTACAACAGGATCTTTTCCAACCATTCTTAGTGGATACCATTGGCAGTTGTTAGAATCTCATGTAATATTGTGTGCTGAGCTACTTATTTTATATGAACCATAGAATGTAATCTGCTCTGGATTATATGTCTGTACCAAAAAATTTTGGGGTACAATCAGGATAAACAACTGTCGTACTAAATGACAGTCTGAAAGAATCCTCCAAACACTTTGTGCCTGGTTCGTATCAAGTTAGAGGTTGCAGTTGTATACCTCCCTGAGCTGCTGTATATTAGTGGAATACGAGAAGTTTTCATGGTGAAAAATCAACCACAGATATGCTGTATCAGAAACAAAGAACACATGGACTTCTACCTACAAAGCTGCAGACATGTGATTTTGAAGACTTGCTGTATCTCTGATGTAAAAGTGTTTGAGTGAGTGAAAAACATACTGCAAGAGCAATGTATTTAGTGAGAACAATTTTTAATATAAAACATATTTCAAAATTATTGAGGAAAAAATACTTTCCCCACCCCGTAACTGAAGGATTTGTGGTATGCTCATACAGACAGTCAAGCTTTAATTATAAAATTTAGACAGCAGAGAAAGTCTGCAATATATATTTGTAATTTTGTGGACAATGATGTATTTATTCAGTTCAAAGATCAAAGAAAAAAACATGCAGTCCACTTACCATTGAGTTGTGGAGTCACCTAATTCTGCAGAATATGTAATTTTTATATACTTTCATGAATTAATCAATGAAGAAATCCAATTGCTTGAAAAAGAATAAGAGTCAGTTAAATACAATGTTTTATTAGTAATAGTGTCAAATGCAACTTGTGGCAAATCTGTCGTTTGCAAAACACTTGATGATTGGAAAGTTCTAACAAGCTTAACGTACATTCGAGTACATTGCTTCAATTTGAAGTGTACATTCCCTACTGAAGCGTCTGCATGTATCATTGCTAACACTGTGAATTTCCCGCTTCAACCCACCAGATCTTCTTCTTCTAGCAATAAAGGTGTCCTAAATTTCTCCAGTGACAAATGACAAGACTGAGACACCTTTCCTTTACAGATAAGGAAAAAACAAAAAAACCCCACAAAAAAAACCCCAAAAAATCAACTTTTTATGCTTGAGCACCTAAGCCAGTGCATAGGCATCTAAACAAAACACTTGATTCTCGAAGGCCAGATTTTGCAAAAGTACCGCATGCTTTCCATTTGCATGGTCTTATGTTTTTCTTTCTAGAATAATCCATGTATTTTATCAGGCCCAAACATTCATAGGAGAGTATCCCCTACAGAGAATGAACACCTTTTTTTCATGCATCTGCAGTTCGTTTGCGTTTGACTGCAATCAAGCCAGCATTTAGTCAGCTGTCCCTCGGCCCAAGGAGAGAGCAACTGAGGTGGCACGTGCTCCTGGGACAATGCTGGACACCAGGAGTATGCTTACCAACGTAGATAGGTTATGCAAACCGTCTGTGACATCCTGACTCCACAGGATTTGGTTCTCTCATCTCCTGAAGTGCTTTGAGCCAGTGGTGGCCTGTGAGGAGTCTGCAGGCCCCTCAGGCGGGAGACCATTCTGACTGGTGCCAGCATGGCTGGACAGACAGCCTAAAGGCCATGACCTCGCCTCCGCCAGGCAAAGAAAAGTCCTTAGTGAAAAATATGCTGGTATCTGTTGTTCTTAGCATAATCACCAGTGCTATTATTGTTAAATGAAAGAGGCTCCCCCATTCCCCAAAAGCAAAATAATCTATTTAGACACAGCAACGTTCTGCCTCCTTGTGTCATGCCACTCCATGGTCATTGCTATTTGTCTCACAAAAATGTCCAGTAAGAGGGTTTTTTTCCTTCTCAGGACTCTATTTCTTCCATCACTTCCATCACAATCGTTCGAGGGCCGGTCAGGATGAGATTGCTCACTGTCCTGTAGTCCACGTGGAGAACATTGAGGCCATTGACTGACACGACAAATTGGCAGACCTGAGGAGAAAAGTGAGCAGCAAAAAAAGTTAGGCATTAGACCTTTTTTGTAAGGTTATTTACACAGATGTACTGTCAACTCCTGGGCATGCAAGACCTCCAGAACTCTTCATACCATCTCATTCAGCACTCATGCAAAAAACACATTTCTTAGAATTAATCTGGCAAGTTTATTTTCTGTATAATTTTTTGAAATATCACTGCAACTTTCAAATCTGTGGAATTTTGAAGTACTATATTGATCTTTTTTCTTATGACAATGATATTTTCCTTATAATGATATTTCTGAAATCAGTGGTGCTTTGCAAACAATATGGACAAGACAGCTCTGGCCATTGCAGAGAGTGTTATCCTTAGTTTGTCTTAAACACTTTCATAGAAACAATTTTAGACAGCTCCTGGTAGTCACAGTAAAAATATGCATCATGTTTCCAGGCTCAGGGCAAGGTCTGGATGATGACTTCACTAGATTCAGTGCCAAAACTTCCACCGGTACAAACTGAACCCAAAGGATCCAAATTCTAGGAAATAATATCATGGAAGATGAAGTCAGTGTACTAGGACAGATTAAAAGGCCACTGCCATTTTCAGGAGATACTCCTACACAGATTTAGCTCTTTTTACTTCTTGTGTGAACAGTTTTTGGTTTTCTTCAGCAAGTGTGGCTCATTAATTAATTTCGAACATGCTGATATTTTTTTTTCAAAAGCCATAACAAATTCAAATGTTTAAGGTCTTGTATCATGAGAGGCTATCTGCTGCCCAAAAATTCTTGATAGAAATATTCTGACCAACACCACTGTATATCTTAAAAGAGTCAATCAGAGAAAAGGTCACATCAACATTGTAAAAAACTGGGGAAGAAAAGAAAGATAGCAATACTGATTCCTCAAAAACATTAAGCCTTCTCTGTATCTAATCATAATATTACAGTTTTTGGTAAAAATGCCAAAAATTTGTAGTGTCTAGATCTGTGTTTTTAATGAGCCTAAAGCAACAATAATATCATCCTGATGTTTCAATGAAAACAATACATTCACTAAAGGTTATCTTACTCATAAGTCATCTTGAGGTTGTAAGAAAGCAGCTACGAAGTGAGTATTACTAGGAATTTTCACACTTTATTTTATATTTTTACCTTTCCTATTTAGGTAGAAACACAACATGGAAATATATGCAGGAGAGGAAGCAGCTCTGGCGTCTTCCAATGCTAGCTCTAAACCAGATTTTCTCACAAGCCAAGTCATTTAGCTTTCGTGCATCAGCTACCTTCCCTCTCAAGTAAAACATGTGGTGAAACTCAACTCGTATGTGTGCAAAATGTACGGAATGTAGCCATCGAAGTTCCATTTACAGAAAATTATAGAGGAAGCAAAGCCAAACCAAAAATGTAACATTTCATCAAAATTGCCACCACTGATTTTAATCTCTGCTCCTTAGAGCCTCTGCACAGGAACAGTGGCAGCAGCAGCCCCTGAAGGGAGGGCAGACATCTCCCTTGTACCTTATCACTTACTCTCAGAATTCCTCTCCAGAGTTGAAGATCCTAGAAGTCAGCCTTACTGGTAGCTTAAATGATCACCAAAGTACGGCAATCAGCAATACCACTTGGCCAACTTCCATGGCAGTATTGGATGTATCTTTCCTATACATTCATATGCTAGATTTCAGCTGCCAGTAACATTGGGAAAACAGTTCAGTTTTTGCACGCAGACAAAGCCTTCTGATTTTCAAGGATTTTAGTTGAAAAGGTAACCCATCATGCTCTGCAGTGTGCCTTGATTAGTATTTAAGAGGCATGTCTATTCAGTTTAAAATGCAGATTTATTTTTTTTCAGTATCTATAAGTCTCTTAACTCTCAGTGGTATTTCCTAACGCTTTCTATGGCTTTCCAAGATTGTACTAAGTTTTACTGAATTATAACTCTGGCTCCAGAAGAATATTTGGATTGATTTAAAACAGACCTGCAGAAATAACATTGTCTCTTCTGGCTTAATGCAATTTTTGGAAGTTGAATGGCTGATGTTTGTTTTACTGCTGCATATTCTCAGACTTCTCGAGTTACTGGAATCCCAATGCATGGGATGTGTTTGGCCAGGGACAGGCATGCAAGTGTGTGATGGATAAATCTGCATGCTGGGTCGTGTCAGGGGCACTTGAGGGCCTCCAGAGAACATCCTTGGCAGAGGAACAGACTCTCCAGACCAGCCAGCCACTCACACCAGGGCTGCAACGGTGTAAATGTGGATGGTGCAGGCACCACAGTAGTGAACAGCAATCGGATGCCGAAGAGTGAGTTTCTTACATGAAAGACAAGAGTTGACACATCTGTGTTCTTGATGTGTTTGTTTTAATGTAAGCCCTTGGTGTTATTATCAGTCAGCAATATGTACAGGCTCAGAACAGTCCCCTTTGTGCCGTCCTTTGCACTGGATCCAAATGGCTTATTAGTGTCACCATTTCCAGTGGACAGGATTAGATGCAAAAAGCCCACCCAAGCCAGAGAAGAAGATAAATGTAGAGAGGGCAAGGCACAGAAGAGTGTACCTCTGTCCTAAAATTGCATGAAAAGCCCCATGAGGAACAGGAAGCAATAATAAAGAGCTAGTCACCCTGGGTGCAGAAAGATCTTTCCTTGGCTGTTTCTTGGCCAGTGCCCCCAAGGGCTGAATCTCTGCAAATTTCAGATCTAGCTCCCTCAGGGATAAAGAAATGTGGAGCCACTTGCTGTGTCCTCCAGTCCTAATGAGGAGAGACGTTTGCACAGTCCTGAGTGCCTTCAACTCACCCAGTTTTCTTCTCCCCAGCCTGGTTTTCCATCCAGTGCTGCATCCAGCAAGTGGAAACGAATTGCAGCGCTGCTTCATGGATTTTGGCCATCACCAATCCTCCCCCAGAAAAGCCCACATCATGCGTTGCTCTCTTGGTGCAGTTACAAAATGAGCAACAGTGAGTGAGTACCCACAAACCAGCCCTGCCTAACTGTATCAACCCACATATTATTATCTCAGGGATTTTCTTAAGGAGACTGGTTTACAAAGTCATGATGATTTAATGTTACATTTATAAAAACACTTTTCAAAAAGCTGCAAGTGCTCAGCTCATAGCTACAGCTGTTAAGGGCTTTGTAACTATAAACATGTACAATTTTTCTGTTGGTTTCCACACACCAGTAACTATAATAGATAATAAACTAAACTTAAAAGACCCTCAAAGAGCCTTTTATTGCTCATTTCCTCATAGCTCTCCAAGGAGCTTGACAGGAGATAAGCATCCATTTTATCCCTCAGACTTCAACAAATGACAAAGCCCAGAATAAATTCCGACCATTTTGTTGGTCAGGATGTGGCGATCTAAAACCAACAGAAACAATGACAGTTAAATAAAGGAACACTGAAATGAAAAAACTCCCTTAATTAATTTCAAATATTTAAATGTTACAGTTATAAGCATTTATTGTGAAGTATTTCAATTTCCCACCCTGGCATACAGCAGCCCACAGAAACAGGGACAGCAGAAAAGGCACCTCTGTCTTTCTGTGGGTTTTCACTGGCACATACAGAAGGTTTAACTAAATCCAGGTGTTCCCAGAAAAAGAAAAATTTCAATTTTGGGCTTGCACTTGAAGAGAAAAGATCTGGGAATCGATCGCTTAAAGAAGTTAGCAAAGATTTGTCATGCCATTTATCATCAAACTGAAGATGGCAAGAAGAGGAATTGTAATCAGTTACCATAACATCTAATGGCCAAAATCAGGACTGTGCTGCACTTAGAGCTGTACAACCCTTCCTCCCCCTCACTGGTTATTGCTCTTCCCTCCACAGCAAGCTTTGGCTGCCGGCCCCTCCTTGGTCTTGCCAAGCTGCCCTGGAGATGTACAGCCACACTCCCTGATTTTCCTACGGGGAGAATTGCCGGCCGGCCAAACCAAAGCCCCACTCCCTCACAGGGATGGACAGCTGAGCCAGCACGGACCAGGAGCTGCAGTGATGATGACTGCGGGATGCTCTGAGGGATGTCAGAGACCGGCTACAGGCATGGGCATAGAGTTACACAACCACCTTAAAGCCCATTAGTGAATAAAAACATCGCATACCTGTCACTAATTCTTACTTAGTGTTCTGCCTCAGGATGACCTTAATATTTATGAATGCTACAGGAATATTATTTGAGGGCAGGCAGTTAGCCTAGATCCTTGAATATTCATATGTAGCTTGTGCTGTAGGCTTTTGTCACCTGCCCTTGTGGAGCCAGGACTTGATTGCTGGACTTCTTTCAATTTAACATTTAAAAAAAAATCCCAAACAGTTTTCCTTTCTTTTTCTAGGAACACTTTTTAGAACAGTGCTGTGAAAGATCATGAAGAGATAGAAATTCCTATTGCAGAATCTGGTTTAAGTGATGATTGCAAAGTCCTCTGGGACAGCCCTTAAAAAACCATTTAATTTTACAGATGCAGTGAGCACAACCGTTCATCACTGGTCACAAAGCAAGCAACAGCTATGCAGAGTCAACAGATAATACATCTCAAAACAGGAGGATAAGACCGTGATTACACGGTCACTTTAATTTGACATAAATTAAAAAAAAAAAAAAAGCCCGAGATGAAGAGGAACATAAACGCCCGTGCCAGCACACAGGAGGCAGCGTGGCTGGGGGACTGCCCTTCTCACAGCAGCAAATGTGTGTGCCCCATTTCAGTGGCTGTGCGTTAAGACTCTGATTCCCAGGGGATTTATCATTTCCATTTCAGTGTCAGGATCAGTGTCCAGAATCCACTCCGCTTTTTTAATTAACTTTTCTTTAAGAAAGAGCGTGTAAACACTATTAAACTACTGATCAAATAGGTACCAAAGAAATCAGTGTTACCAAATACAACGCAGGCTTGAAATTCTTGAATACAAAGACAGGTTATTCAACAACACGTTAAAGATAGTGGCAAAAATACTGTTTTTCAGCAGTACTGACATTTTACCCAATTTTCTGGGCTGCAATGGGACCACTGGGGATCTGAGACTGCAATGCACAACGCTGCTACCAGCACACTTGGCTTTTCTCCTCCAGCACCACCAAGGTCAACCAAACAGCAGGGCTTTCGCGGGCTGTTTGACACTGATAGCTGCTCTGGCATCAGATGTTAACAGCGGAAAGAGATGTTGAAAACATTGCCACCAATTCATTTCCACTGAAGGTGTGAATATTACTGCACATATGGCAACTACATGAACAAAAAATCTTAAAAAAGGCTGGAGAGAGAGAGAGACTGAAATCCAGCCCTGCACTCATCTTTCACCCCAGAGCAGACAGGATTTCACCCCTGGACTCTGTGCAGATCTGAAACAGATTTCTGGCAGCTGGCAGCTCAAACCAGGGCCACATCCTGCAGCAGAGCAGATCCCTTTGAAACCGAGGTACTTCAATATTAGCACATTGCACAGAAACATGCAGTTGCTGGGAAAGATGTGTGTGAATCAGGGCTGGCTTAGTTGTCCACCATGAGACAGACTGGATTTAACCCTTTGCTCTGTTCATAATTTCTATGTAAACTGATTTACATATAGTTATCAGATAGTTTAGGACATGCTCCCTTGATTAACATTTCTTATCATCTGATGTGACACCAAAGTCACATAGATAATTTTTCCTTTAAGACAAGCCATTCCCAAAATACACGGAAAAATGTATTGGTTTCTTTTTGGTCTTTTTTTTTTAAAAAAACAACTTATTAGCATCAAATAGAAATGATGCGCTCAGGCAAATGTAGGAGTTATTTTCAACCTTGAAAAGTTTTTCAGTAATTTTCCTAAGAACTAAAATAAAAGCTTCCAAGTATAACTTCTTTCAGAGCTGTCTACAGAAAAGTGTATTTTGACAATTTTACATAATAAAATTGATACCAGAATTGCAAATATGACTATTTCAAAAAGAAAAGAATAGTTCGATGTTAGTGGTTTTGCTTTTCTTCTTGCTAATGAAAATTAAAACGAAATCCACTTTTTGACAATTTTACAGAATAAAATTGATACCAGAATTGCAAATATGACTATTTCAAAAAGAAAAGAACAGTTCGATGTTAGTGGTTTTGCTTTTTCTTCTTGCTAATGAAAATTAAAACAAAATCCACTACAGAAAGAGCCTGCTTACATTTCTGTTATAGAGATACCCTCAGTAACTACAAATAAGTGCTTTTTTCGTGTCCTACTAATCCTGCAGGGACAAGGATCAACTGGCCAGTTTGAGTAGCTCAAGCTTATAATTGTTTCATTATGGTACTCTGAAACTCACTGTCATCTTCCAGAGGAAATTCTTCATCTGTGGTTGGTGAAACCATTGATTTTCTATGTGTAATCTGCATGAGACCTGCAAGATCCTGTTTTATATTAAATATGAGGCCAGTGCTGCCAGTAAGAACCCCTCACTACAGGCACTTGTGCAAATTGGGGCTGAATGATTAACATTTGGCAATTGTCAGTGACCTGGAGATTTGTTAAGCAGAATACCCAATAAATCAAGCTGTTCACCCTTTATAGATATGTTTTAAAACTCAGTGCCAGTTCAAAGACAGAAAACTAATTGCTTGATTCCTGTGCTACAGCCACAGCTCTCAGCTGTGAAGGTCACTCAGCTGCTGAAACTGAGAAGGAAAAAGCAAAGCAAAAATTAAAGCTATTCTTTACCATCGCTCATTTAAAAAGGTGATATAGATGCTTTGGCTTTTCTTGTCTTGCTGACAGAATGCAGCAAAATTTGGAGAAGGCTTAGGTGCTACAAGAACATAACTGAAACACAGCTTTCCAGCCTTCAGCAAGGAGGAAGGGGACATCCAAGCTTCCAATATTTCAAAGGAAGAGTTATGCTTCCAATGTGATTTCCCCCTCTCACATTCCCCTTGCTCCTCTGGGGATGCTGGGAACCGCTGCTCCCATTCCTGCCTCCCGAGCACCTCTGCGCTCTCAAGAAAACAGATGGAAATCAAGGCACCATTTTTAAAATATAATTTAAATACGAAACATAAAGGAGTTGAGACACGAGTGAAAGTAAACACTCCCATCTAAGGCTGTTATTTCATCACAAAGGAACAAAAAAATGGCCCTGTTTCTACTTTTTATTGCAGTTAACATTTAAAAAGCAGGTAACCACACTGGTTTGCCTTGCTGGTTGTTAGATCTCTTGAATAGGTCTCCTGAGCTAATTACCACATCATCACCTTCTGCCTCACACACAACCCATGGGTTTGCACACAAAACCTTTACTGACAACGCCAGAGAATGAGGTTCCACTCTCCATAGAACTAATCTTACTTTTAAAAGAAAAAGCTTTGTTTATTAAAAGCTGGAGCAGTAACCTGGTCTGGGACCCCACAACCCCTTCTGCCAGCAGAAAGGGATACCCTCAGCCCGAATTGCCAAGGACCCTGTGAATCCTGGTATCAAACCTCTTCCGACGCGGAGGAGGTCTCGTGGCAGGACGTGGTGCCCGCACTCCCAAGAGGTGCTCCTGTCCTTTGTGCTGGCTCAGGGGAGCAACGTGCCAAAGCCAGGCACCGCTCCCTTTTAATCTCGTGCCAGCAAAAATAAATAAATGAAAGGACTTGTCTCCAGGCCAAATAAGTTCCCTGATGTGCCTGTCATGGTTGGAGAAAGGAGGCAAGAGATAAGTATCTGGTTGGAGGCAAAGGGAGAAAGGGAGATGAAAAGGAGGTGAAGATAGAATTGATCTTTCTGGCAGCAGCTTAGATCAGTAAACTGCAGCTTAAGTTTTCAGATAACTCAAAATCCCAATGCAATCAATGGCAAGAAGGATGTTAGGGTAGAAGGAAGAAGCAGAGGGAAATTTGAGGCCGGAGAACGGTGGAGGAGAGAAGGCGCAGGGCTCAACTTCGTTTACACCCTTATGCACACAACCTGCGTTTATGCTGATACAGGCACTCTTCTACTTTAACAGATAACCCACAGCCATAAAGCAGAGGAATCCCCGTGCTCAGCAAAGAGCCCAGGCCAAAGAGATGCTGAATGTGCTGCCACAGAAGAGCCCAAGACACAAGATCAACCTTCTAAATGAAAGCAAACACAGGCAAAAAATACCGAAGTATTTGCTTCCACTCTACTAAGCTTTACATTGTCACATTGGAATGAGGAAAAGAGATGAAAATCAGAGGTCCTAAAAGCTGTGTTTCCATTTAGATTTTTATCTTTGTTTTTTTGGTTTTTTTTGTTGTTTTTTTTTTTTTAAGAATTCATACAATCTTGCTGGGATTAGTAAATCAAAGCTGGAACCTACCAATCCAAAACCAACAGCATGTCGCCGGAAGGTTAAAAAATCATGCCATGTCCTTTTCTACATAATTGAGGTTACTGGATGAAACAGAATAAATTGCAGCTGTGTGTTCAGCTCTGTAAATATCTCTACCAAATGTGTAATTGGCTGTAGAGTGGGTGGTGTGGGAGTAGGCAAGTATCCAGGTCTTGCATAAACACAGGATTTTCTCTCTAGAGGGATGCATTTCTTGTTCAATGTTTACACCAGTGTTAAGCTGGCCCAATGTCCCATCAGTGGGCTACAAACTGGGTACCAGCAGAGCATGGTACAATGCATAGCAGAGAAAACCAACTCTGTTTATAGAATTACAAATGTAAGCATGTAATTCTGGCTCTTCATTTTGATCTGTGGCTGCAGTCTGGTATGGTTGGTTTGCCTGAGGAAGGCTCCATACATACTTTCACTGCTTATATTCATTACAGCCTTTTTTTTTAAAAAAAAGATTAATTTTATATAGTATTCCAAAATCAATGGTCTCTAACTAAAAAAAAATTAGAAACTAAACAACATAATATACAACCCACATTATATAAAAAATAATTAATACAACTAATAAAATAATATAGATTTTATAGCATAATATAGTAAGTCACATAATATAAAATTAAGTCAGATTCTCAGATAGTCTCTCCCTCCCCACTGATGGGAATCAATGGGAAATTGAGTCCTTTTTTCACCAGGAATAGAACGAAACCATTGCTGTACAAAATCCACAAATAGAGTGGGCAAATTAGAGGGGGAAAAGAGCTGACCTAACAGCCCATGTGAACAACTCTCATTTTGAGGCAGGCAGCTTTCGGTCTGCACGCGAGTCTTGACTCTGCAGCAGCAGAGTTGCCCAGAGCACTGACTGAGCGGTCAGACAAACTCTGACACAGCAAAGGGAATTATGTAGGTAAATTAAAGCTATCTAGAGGTACCTGGAGGGTGACAACATAAGGACCTAATACCCTGAAATGCAAACTTTCCATAAATATGGAATAGAGAAATATAGGTCACTGCTTCTCATGGCCCTAATTGGGAACTGGTGTGTAAAATGACTGACTTAATCTGAGTCCCAGCAAGACATACCCACAGGTAAAGCCGAGCTGGGCTGGGCCACATCAGGAAAACAAACCAGTGACTGCATGCTCAACTTTATAAGCAATTTTATTGTATACTGCAATTTGATACCTGCCACAGAACACCTCTGAAAATGTTAAATAACTCAAATGGCTAAAGGTGGACCTGGGTGAAATGTTGCATCAGTAGCAGAAGAACATAGTGTCTTAACTTAGAAATGACATCTTTTTATGCTTGGGTTGACCTTTTAGTGTTCTTTTTTTTTTTTTTTCCTGGTATATCTATACCTAAACTAGAGTTGATAAAAGAAAAATACATGTAATGAATCAAGAACTTAAAAACTATATATCAGTTTACTTACAAAGTCAAATACAATTAGGCTAAATTAACTAAATGTAGTTCATTTAGGGCCCATATTAGTTAAAAATAGTCCCTAAAGTAGCCCACACAAGGGAGTTCCAAGGGCAGCCAGATCTAAGCAGGGCACCCTCAGCACCCTGCGGCATCAAGACTGTAAGGAGCAGGAGTGGTCTGCGCCATTGCAGACAAACAGCTGCTCTCTGTTTGCACTGACAAAAGCACAATTGTTTTTCCATGTGTTTGACTAGCTAAACAGAGTCTTGGCCTTAACACAAAATGTTTCCCCGAATCATTCGCTTATATCATGAAAGGAAGCCAGCTTGTGTCTTGAGCAGCACCAAGAAGAGACACAGAGCAGTGCAGGGTAGGGTCTGCAATGCCGGCGACAAACAGCTGCTCTCTGTTTGCACTGACAAAAGCACAATTGTTTTTCCATGTGTTTGACTAGCTAAACAGAGTCTTGGCCTTAACACAAAATGTTTCCCCGAATCATTCGCTTATATCATGAAAGGAAGCCAGCTTGTGTCTTGAGCAGCACCAAGAAGAGACACAGAGCAGTGCAGGGTAGGGTCTGCAATGCCGCACCGGGGAGCAGCGGCAGCCTCGAAGCCCTGAGGGCAGAGAGCTGCGATAGCCAGGATGCTGTAAAACCAACAGCATCTGGGGAGCTCTTCAAGGCTTCAAGTGAAATGGATATTGCAACTAAACCTAATAATACGAAATGCTTTTCATCTCCAATTGAGAGCAAAAGCAGTTCAGAATGCTAGCATTTTGCTGTACTGGAAGCTCATTTTATGACTTTTTATAGACACCTAGGATACTCTTTCTAAAATTTCAGCCATTCTGTAGCTAAGTTTTTCAGACAACAGCCCCCTCTTTAGAGAGCCTGGACTACCTAAAAGTGACCTGCAATGGCCTAAGGAAGCTCGAGCAAGGGTAAGATCCCAGCTGTCTGGGCTGGCACTAGATCTCGCCGTTCAATGGGCTACAGACCATGCTGGAATTTGGAAGCTCTATCAAAACACAAGCAGAGCCCTGTTTTACAGTGCAGCTGAAACCAAGACTGCTTTCTCTCCTTCTGAATAGCTACAGCTGTAAGACTTCAGAAACAATCAAGAAAGCACTTTCATAAAGGCAGGGTGTTCAGATATCTGGGTTATCCTGCCGTAAAACACCACTCAAAAAGAATTTTTAAACTTACGTTTTATTAAAATCATGTGAATAAATTTAAAAAACCTACTGACTTCCAATGACAAACCTTCAGACAATTTTTTTTCTTCTGAATTGTATTTGCTATTGAAGAGAAGGAGCCAATGTACAGGCACAAGAACATTGTGTAGGTCGCTTGTTGCCCAACAGCATTTTAGGAGACCAGCCTACAAACAAGTTCAAATCTAATGTCAACTACACTGCTGTGAATGCAGAAAAAAGAGCTCTTAGGTATTATGAAACTTTTTGTATTTGCATAAGGTTTCAGTTGTTGTAAAGAAAACAAAAAGCCAAGTCCTTTTATTGCCCAGTAAAACTCTGACTCCGTTAAAAAAGTCTTTAGAAAAAATCACACAGTTATCGGAAACCCAATACTGTTCTGTAGGCCAAAATTCAGGTCTGGGATAAGCAAGCAAAACCTTGCTAAACCTGTGTCCTCCAAGTTTAGAGGGAAGAAAGGAAATTCACTGTTAAAGGTGAAATTTACACTCAAAAACTGAACTAACTCCTTTTGTATTTTACCTAGGAATTCCCACTGCCTTAATTCCTATCTCCATAGTGACTGACATGGGTCCTGTTGTTCAAAAAGAGGACTTAAAATCAGAAAAATAATTTTTCTCTGTTTTCTTTTTTGTGTGCAGTTTACAGTTTACATCCTGCTGGAGTGATGTTTGAGCACTGCGCTGCCCGTCTGCACGGGAGTGGACCCTTCCCATATATTTCCCATATTTTCTGTACCTCAGGGGGGTGACTTTTCACATGCAGAGTTTTGATTTATCATATAATGGTCCCTGATAGCCACAGCAAGCACCTAGTCTCTAGCCCAATATAAAGCTGTCTGATGTTTTTCAGGTGTTTTTATGGCCACTGACACAGAAGAACAGAAGCCCATGGTCCGCTGAAGCATGTGCAGTCCCACACGCTGTCTCCTTGGTGGTGACTCTGCACTCACAGACATCTGCACAAGGGTGGAGTTCACTTAACCATTCAGAACAACTTCAACAGAAGTACTGGAGCCTTTTAAAACAAACTGATCCTTAAACAATTCTGTGGGGAAAGAAAGAAGCAAGGCAAACCAAGGAAACAAGCAGAGAAATGGAGATCTACCGAAAAACCCAAGAATGTAGGATGAAATTCTGACATGTCTGAAGACCACGGGAGCTTTAGGGTAGGTCCAACCTATTGAAAAGTGTTAACAGGAGTAACTCTAAAAAATTTGGGAGCTACTAATTGATGTTAATTAAACACACCCACTGGAAATTGAAACTTTGGGACACTTACAGAGGCATCACCACAGCTCACCAGCAAACTTCTTGAGCAGATGATGAGCACAGACCAAAAAGAGGAGACAGGCACAGAGTAGGAACACCAGGCATGGAGTAGGAACACCCAGGCACAGATACATGCATTGGTCAGGAAAGCACAGTGACTGCTGTACATGCTGTTAAACAGTTGTCAAGGACAACCAACCACTACTCCATTTTTCATGTTGATGGCAAAGTTGAGTATTTTCACCTTCACAAATACTTGATCTCTTCCAATTTCTGCTGAATCATCGTGCTACTGACTAACACAGCAGCCTTACTAGATTTTCTTTCAGAGTCTTTTAGAAAGATTTCTACTAAAGATCAAATAAAAAAAATAGCATCCATGCTGTTGACATTTATGTTCTTATTATGCTCTTAACATGTCCTAATGTGACAAACACTCATCTTAAGCATGACTTACAAGATGTCAAGGCTAATGGCTGCCCTCCTCAGTTCACTCTCTCCAGTCTCTGTGATGGATAGCAGCACATAAGATCTGAGGTTCTGGTTACAGAACCAGACTGGTTACAAGTCACCAGACTTGATTTTATGGTAAAATATCAAATCTGGTTTCTTAAAATTAGATTTCTCTAAAGTCATAGGTGCTTGAATACAGCCTCCGAATTTTTATGGGAGAGGATGGACCTTTATGTCATAGTTTATAATTAAATACTATCAGAAAATGAGACACTCACTTACAGAGACATGTTTGAAACTTATATATACATCTGTATTCAAGCCCTACAGTACTGGCATTCATTGCATGCAATGCTACACACATTTACCTCTGCTGCTTCTCTATTTATGGGCAAGCTAAGAAAGCAGTTTGTCAGCAATTTTTTTTGAGTGTTCACATTACCAAATCCATTCATTCTGAATTCACTCTAACGTAATTATCAAATTCAGCAGCAAATTGATAACACAGCTAGAGGAAAATACCAACCTGCCTCAGTGTTTTCATGCTGCAATTGAAAAAAGATGGCAACTCATGTAAGTTATGCTTTTCTACAATCAGTAACATGTTGGTATAAGATAAGAATTCTAAGACTGAATTGCATCTGCTTTAACAACACCATATTCTGGTGCACAGTATAAATATTTATCCAAACCTCTTTCATCTTCTCATTTAAAGCTCAGTCACATGAGATAGTGAAAGTATCCTTTGGATACCTTCAGGATACCTTCAGGTAGCACTGAAGCATCTCCCCAGAGATTTAAAGGGTTAGAGTCCCAGCACCAAATGCTGAGGCATCTTCCCTCTCCTAAGCTTCATGGAGAGGGTTAAATGGAGGCATGTTTGTTGTGCCTTATTTACATACCATAAATCCCAGTCTTTGAGCTCCTGCTAGGCTGCCTTTAGGAGTTATGAAGGAGTTTCTCACTTAAAATGTCCAAGCTGCTTTACATTTCCCACTATCCTGCAATACATTGGAGATTGGCCACTGACATCATTGGGACACTTTTTTCCTGAGGGAATAATTATATTTTTTTTAAGATTTTTAGACTGGTTTATCTTGCTTGCTCAGCACTTAAGCAACCACCAGTTTGGAGGTCAGACTGGCAAGGACCATGGAATGGGTTTTGCATTTCTCTGCAGCACGGGGTATGTTTAACCTCCTGAGAATTTCACAGGTCAAATGTCTTCCTATGGCAGGAATTGAAGGCACTGATGATTCCTCTGACATCCCATGCTTTTGGGTTGTTTTTTCCCCCACTTGGCACCTTATAGCTTGTAGTCCTTTATATTACAAGCCTGTAACATTTTGTGACTATGGCAGTATTTGAACTCTGTGGACTAATCAGATAATACTTATGTTCCTTTGATTGCAGGGAGACTGGGCTCGATGACCTCAAGGGACCTGACAGCAATCTGTTCCATGAAACAGTGGCTACTCAGTTACACTTGAGATTTGGCTGCTATTCTGCTAGTGAAATCATCTGAGAACCCGAACGTGAAATAACCGTTTGTGAATGCAGAAGACGATGGCACAGCCAGAAAATTTATGAGGCTGACCTCCTCCCTGCACCAGCTTTTAAAGACCAGAAGAGTGGAATCACACTGCAATGATCCTGAGTACCTACCATAATCCCCCAAGCAGAGGTCAAAACACAAGGGCTTGGTACCAGTGACCGTACGTGGTCCCCCAAACTCCCTGCTACTAACTGAAATGAAGAAGAACTAGAATAGCATAGAAAAGCTTGAGTGGCCATTGGCAATTTGTATGATATAAAGATCTTAGGGGTAACAGCTATAAATACTAATTTCCTCAAAATCAGTCTAAGGGACCAGATATTCCTTAGCATTCTTCAAAGGTTAGAGCTGGGCACTGATTTTTCCAGCTAAAGGGAAGAACAGATAATCAGCAAAACGAGTGACTAGTTTGTCTGTCACAAGCCTCACGCTAAGCTAGCTTTGCGTGTTTTGTCACACTGCTGCAGTGATGTCACACTAAAAAACATGTGATGCATAATTTAAGTCATTAGTTTGAAGTCAAGTTGTGTAACTTTTTAAAGAATACTTATAGCTCAAAAGCATAATTTAATTTACTGAATAAAACACTGAAAAAAGGGGAAAAGGAGTTTTCCTGACAACACCTGGCAATATTTAGCAGTGTCATCCACAGAGACCTGAATTCTGCAGCCAGTCAATACTGAATATTAAAGCAACCTGGGAACTTCAAAATCCTGCTGTTCCTGTCTTCCACTGCTGATGACAGCAGACAGCAAAACAGAGCTGCAAATAACTTAGAAGTACACATCGCAACAGTGACTCCTTTCATAGCCCCTCGTCGCCTCCAGCTCCCACTTGTTAACGCGCTTACTGCAACTTTTTTTCAAGGCTGTCACAGGCAACCACACTTCAGCAAACTAGGTCTAAATTACTTTAATAAAGCTAATTGACAAGATATATATTAAATTATTTGCTCAGCTTCATACTTGAAACCTCAGACTGTAAATGGTCATCCTATTTACCATCCCCAGAAGAGGTATAGAGACTTTAAGCCAAAAACATCACACCTTCTCACACCTCTTCAGCAGACCATGGTTTTCTGAGAATTAAATTGTCTGAAAATTCCCCCAGAAGAGGATGTCATGTACAATGAGACAGCAAGAGCTGCCACACAGGCGTGTACATGTGACCCGTGCATCCCGCCGCCCAGCGCCGTGCCCACCCCACCGCCACTGTGTGTGGTCAGAGCTCCCGCAAGCTCATTGAGATTTCTACTGAGACACCCAATTCACAGCACTTTGGAGCAGGCCAGGAACCTAGCCAAGGTCAGACTCAAAGCAAGACACCACAAAGACCTTCAGGTAGGTTGAGGCTGTTGTTTACTGCTTTATATATACATGGCAGAGTACTAAGTGCACAAAGTGAGGTCCTACAATGAGATCGTAAGCAGCAGTCCTCTGCCAACAATTTGTCCAGAGTAATGCAATGACAGGGGTACAGTCCTCGCCAAAAGAGAAAAGTGCAAAATCACTAGCTTTGCAAATAAAGACACTTCCAAACCCGATTACACTGGATACATCTCCTTAGGAGGAAAAAACCTGCTGCTGCTGCCAAGAACTTTTCTACAAACTGCAACGCCAAGTCTTGGCTCTTCTTCAAATTCTTGCCCTTTCATCATAGCCAACTTTCCTTGTTAGCGCTTCTTTTGCGTAGCGCTCAGAGCAACTCTGGCAGACAAAAGCCTCTTGCACCAGCCCACCAGAAGTTACTGCGCTCAAGAGTCTATTTCCAAAGTGCCCCTCCTGCAGCTTCCACACAGGGGAAGGTTTATTTTCAAGAACCTGCCATCTAAAGCCTGTCATAGGATTCCTTTAGATCTGCCAGACTGAAGAGTTATGTAAACAGATGGATTAAGCAACATAAGATTTTTTTTAAATTTCAAATACTGCACTGTAATTTACATACCTATTGCCATGGGAACACCTCTACAAAACCCCTTATTTTCAAAGAAAACTGGCATTTCTTCACCAGGGCCTAAAGGTATTCAGCGTTTCTGAAAATGGAGCCTCAATGTTGGTGTCTAAACAGGGACTCTGCTAATATATGGCCATAAAGTTTTATGTGCAGTGCTGCTCTGAAAAGCAATTTTGTGTAAAGATTGCACCTTTGCAGATCTGTCCTTTGTACAAATTCAAGGCAATATATCCCAGTTCTACTGTCTAAAACTCTGTTTGCTCCCCTCAGGACAGTGACTATTTTACATTCTTATGTCTTGAACGGTTCAGGTAAACCTCTGTAACCCCATCAGAGTACATGAGCCCATGGAGAGCATGAATGGAAGATACAAGGACATCATTTGGTACATAAAAACAGTTTCAGAGGTGAAATAGGAAAGAACTCAGCTTAACTGACACTTCCTAGTGTGTAGTCACAGGACTGCCAGCATGAAACCAAAAGTAAAAACAAACCAAAGCCCCACTGTATTCAGCTCTAAGCTTCTGAGTGCAGAAGTGAAATCTCTGAGGTTATACATATGGCACCACAGGGTCATTTTTACAAGTCAGGCTTCAGAATAGTTCTGCTTTCTTGCTAGCTGCTAGAGTCAGAGAGTAAAAGATGCTGCAAAGTACTAAACTCCCAAGTTCAGGATCTAGAACATACAAATGAATAAATTAATTATTTTTAGATTTAAGTCTTAGGTAGGATTACTTTTTGAAAATGACACTCTTCATATAAAGATTGCAACTGCATGTTATATTTAGGCATTGTATAAAACACAGTAAAAAGTCCAGCTCCCTCAGGAATCAAGCTATTTGCCAGCAAGGATGTGTCAGGGTGCTGCGTGTACCAACAGGCTCTGCAGCTGCCATTCCCCCTCCCAGGGGTTTGCTTGCCTGTACTCAGAAAAAGTAAGTGTTTCAAAGACAGTACATTCCTACAAGTTTCACGAAAAACACCCAGCATCCAGAGAGGAGAAACCCCCATGTGCATTTGCTAAGGCAGGTCTGGCATCATGCAGTGGGCAGGATGCTCATCCCCAGAGCTGTGGCAGCGCGTGCCGCCTCCAGCTTGGTGGGTGTGAATGTAGGGGCGAGAGACAGCTGGGGGGAGTGTGATGGGAAAGGGAGATGACTCAGAAGGCAGGACAAAATTCATGGCAAACTGGGCTGCCCATGGAATACATCTGAAACCTTCATCTGTGTCGTTACCATACAATAAAACATGACATAAGCTGATCATTGAAACTTTATGTCTGGCCCAGCCTGGACACTGGAGTAGGTGTAGCAGCTAGTTTCCCTTTCTTGCTTTTATCTGAACTTGGCATAGCGTAATGCTTTGCTTTTATTTTTCCCATGGTACAAGACAGTGATTAATTTACAGATATATAAGGATGTGATCCAAACCCGCAGGTAAGTCAGTGGGCTCTGCATTAGCAGTACAAAAGCCTTCACATGGAATTTGTATTTATTTATTCTTAAATCATCTATGAAACTATTTCAGCTCTTTACAAAATACGGGAGTATCATACATTCCTCTTTCCAAAACGTCTGGAATCATAACTGCTTTACAGCACACAACGGGTTATGCTAGCTTCACTTTCAATAGCTATGTCTGACTTCACCTCTACCTATACAGGCAAAGTCCAGAAGCTGCAAACCATCAACCACATAAATTGCAAGCAGAGTAAAGAGGGAAGCAAAAATTGCGCAGTGTTCGAAAAAGGCAAAAATAACAAAAAAAACCCACAAAAACCCAAAATACCATCACCACCAAAACCAGCCAACCAACCCCCCCCCCAAAAAAAAAAAAAAAAAAAAGGAAAAAGATCAAGAAAGCAACTTGTAAAGGATAAATTAGTTTCACGTGGAAAAGGGACTTGAAGAATCTCAAGGATGGAAAAGGGACTTGAAGAATCTCAAGGACAGAAGAAAAGGAACAGAAGAGGGGTGAAAGGCAGCAGAACTCACTGTGCACAAATGCCTGAAACTGAGACAAAGATACTGAAACAAAATCAGTCCTCCCTCCCCAAGTACAGGCAGCACAAGGCCTTCACTGAGCAGCACAAACACCCTGGTAAATCATCCCATTTTGAAAACCCACCTTCATCCCAGCCGCAGCTGCTGGCCCACTGGGGTCCACAGCCTGGATGTGGCAGGGCTTGCTGCCCCGCACCACAAAGCCCCAGCCCACTGCGTCGCCGACAATCTGCAAAGAGAAAAGAAGGACGTGACCACCTTTGGGCAGCTCAGTGAAATTCAAGGGGATAACATCTAAATGGTTCAAGACGTAATTTCAGCACCTCTGTACTTCCAACACAGAGTAAAGGATGTTGTACACAGGCTGCTGCAACTGATGCGAAAGGCTCTATCCAAATGAGTCCTCTTGCTTTTAATTAATTTCTGTTGTTGAACTAGGAGGCTGTAAAAAGCAATGCTTCCAATGACTAGGTTCAAAAATGCCTTTACAGAAAGGCTTTCTCTAATAATGAATTTGAATCAAAATTTCTGTCCCATCAGAGTCTAGAAGTAGAAAACTTCAGTTTGGGTACGTAATCCCCTCCTCCAGTGCAAGTATTACCAGAAGCACAAAGTCTAGATGAGTTTGTATAATACAAATGTTACTGGCTTTATGTCTTTTTACACTCCATTGAAGCCAGCAGTACTACACTGGCATACAGACAGAACAAACAAGTGCAGAATCAGACCTGAAATGTGTGGAAGTACTGATAATGGAGTTTGGGATTTTAAAGTACAAACCTTAGTAAATGCAAATAAGCTCTAATTATCCCAGCAGAAAATGTCTGTTTGGATTACCTTATGCAAACACCACACAGAAAACGAAGAAAAATACTGGAGACATACCGTAAAAGTTTTTCTTACGTATGGGGCTCCAGGCATCAAGAGCTCATCAGCAGTCACAGGCCTCTTTAATACTGTGGAGGTACATAAATGAATATTCAATGAAACACTCCTCTGCAGTTTTCCCCAGTAAATAAGATGCAGTGTTAGGATACATCTTTTCGGTCCCACTTTCCATACAGTCTTTCAGTTCTTGCAGACTTGCTCAAAAGCAGCCAAGGCAAAGACTGCAGAATAACTCTGAGCACAAATGATAAGATCTTTGGGAAACCAGGGAATTTAGCCAACAGAATTTGTTATCTTCAATCAAGATCCACTACACACTATCAAAAACATCAGAAGCAGCTGTTCCTGTGTCCAGTGTTGAAAGGAGTGACTGCCCTTCCTGGCACGGAGCAGCTTTTCTTACTGGCTCACTCTGTGCACGTTGGGTGCTCTCTGCCGTTCTATATGAATTGGGTTTGAATCACAGAATTAAGTAATACGAAAATTCTGCTTGGTTCAGAAATTATCCCAACAAAGAGACTTCTGCAATTGTAGGCACAGACATCTATCCCCATCTTATCCAGGGACAGCCGTTATAGCAGGCTGGGATTTTACATGAAAGGAAATACCAGTGAGTTTCTGCAGGTGATTCCCCATTGCCTCGCTATGTAATGGGGTAATTTCCCCGTGAACAAAGCACATGTAAAGTTCTGCCAAACCAAATTGATACCATTCTGTATACCATTCTTTATCTGTCTGTAAATGGGGCAAGTGTAGAGTCTTGCATCTGGGC
>NW_010116060.1:6104-6439 GCF_000699245.1 Pterocles gutturalis | reverse complement strand
AATTATTTTCCTCTGAAACGCTTCCCTGGTATGCAGGCATTAGAAGTTTTGGGGGATTATTTAGACTAGCAGCAACTGTTTGCAATGGAGACAGTATAGCTGGTGATCTTTTATTTTTGGCACCCGTTGACTAATGTTAAATTGCAGTTGGAGGCCTATGGAAAATACGGATGGCTTCACCCCGGGCCGCAGAACAAACTCATTGTGTCCCCGCCAGCCGCAGAGCGCGGCAAATGCTTTCCTAGTGAAGGGATGCTCACAATAAATAGCTCCCAAGCCCTGCTGCCGGGGTCAGGCCCCGCCTGTGGAAAGGCAGGGCCCCATGTTGGGGAGCC
>NW_010116060.1:5611-5902 GCF_000699245.1 Pterocles gutturalis | reverse complement strand
CAGCCCCTAGCAGCCATGGACAGCGCGGCCACGGGGCCCCTGCTAGCGTCGCCTCTGCCCCCACCAAAAAACACTTCTTTGCAGCCAGCTTCTTGCGACAGGGCCAGAAAATTGAGCTGGAACTAGAGAAGGTTTAGGAAAGAGTTTAATCCTCTTGGTAACAGCCACCAATCCTCCCTCAGGGCCCCTCCCGGCACTGATGGGGTGCAGCGGGTGCCCCGGTAGCCGCGTGCCAGCGCGGGTAAGACTGACTGAGCTGTTCTCATCGTTTAGAGCCCCATGCCCCCGGCA
>NW_010116060.1:3154-5505 GCF_000699245.1 Pterocles gutturalis | reverse complement strand
CCTTGCCTGGCACCGCTGAGGAGGGACGTGGCGAGGGGGAGGAAGAGCCAGCGGGTGGCCTGAGTGGAGACCCGGGGCCAGGGGATGGCCAGACGGAGAAGAGTGCCATGGAGAAGGGCCAGGAGGGGCCTGGTGAGGCGCAGGGCCCAGGGGAGGAGGCCATGTTGGGCGCCCCTGAGGCAGCACGCCATGAAGGGAGCCGCCAGCCTGGCCCACAGGATGGCTCCCGCACCCCAGAGGATGAGGAGCCTGGCACCGAGGAAGAGCAGCCTGGGGAAGAGAAAATGGAGGAGCCAAGAGCTGTGTCTGCTCCCGAGGGGGGAGAGGAAGGGGGCGAGCAGAGCTCAGAGGAAGATGATGAGCAGGGGGAGTCTGAGGAAGATGGAGGTGAGGTAGAGTCCGAGGAGGAGGGAGAATCTAAGGAGGAGGAAGAGTCTAAGGAGGAGGAAGAGTCTAAGGAAGAGGAAGAGTCTGAGGAAGATAGTGTTGGGCCAGCAGGGCCAGAGGACGAAGCTGAAGGGAGCGACAAGAAAGCAGCCAGTGCTTCCGGCAAAAACGGCCGTGGCAAACCAGCATCTGCCAGCAAGGATGAAGACGGGGATGGCCCTGCCAGCTGCCAGCACCCACCCTGCGGGGATGCAGCAGAAGACCCTGCAGCAGTGGTGGAAGACCTGCTGGCAACAGTAGAAAACCCACCAGCAGCAGAAGACCCACCAGCAGCAGAAGACCTGCCAGTAGCAGAAGACCCACCAGCAGCAGACCTGCTGGCAGTAGAAGACCCACCAGCCACAGAAGACCCCCCTGCAGACAAGCCATCACTGTCAGAAGCAGTGAGCCCACCTGGCCACAGCGCCCACCCTGCTGCTGCTGAGCCCTGGCATGGCCAGATAGGTTGGAGTCTTTTCTTGTCGGTGTGCTGTAGCAGCCAGAGTGACCTACTATCAACCCTGGGCGGAGCTGAGCTTGGCACATTAAACCGCGCCTAGTGCATGGCCCTCTCCTAACGCTTGCGCTTCCCATGCCTACCCCTAACCGCTGCACGGCTGGGCCGGCCGCGGGCAGCAAGGGCGCAGGCAGCAGCCCGTGGACGCCTGCAATGCAGGTGCTCATCGCAGCAATATCAAAGCTGGCTGATATTTCCCTCACTGCACTTTAAGGCTGTGATTTCTCCTCTAGGCTGTGCACATGGATAAGATTTTTAACACCCAGGCCCCTTTCAGCACCCGCAGACCTCTTAAAGGCTCTTTATCCTCCACCCTCACGTCCTCCAGAGCCCGTCTCTCTTGGTGCACAGGCAGGATGCTGCCCAGGGTGGTGGGTCTCCTGTCCACCAGCCCTTGCCTCGTGGGGAAGGTTTGAAGAGCTAATTCAGCCTGATGAGTTGCCAAAGCACTGGCTCTGGCCACGTTCGGTCAGTGAAAGGCTAGCTGAGGAAAAGGGACTCCCCGCACCACGATTTCCTAGAAATGCTTGTGGACTTTGGCCCACGGGTTGGGCAGCAACCTTCGGACCCAGCTGAGTCTTTTTCTGCTTTCATCCCTAACGTCCCAGCCCAAAAAGTTTCCATTTGTGCTGAAGGGGAAACCCAGTTTGGTCTCTGTGGCTTTACTTGGCAAGTTAAAACGCCTTCCTCAGCCCACCACTCGGTAGACAGTCAACACAGTCCCAGGCATCCCCAGCCCAGCCAGGACCCGTCTGTCCCCAGACCTGTCCCCAAACCCCCACTAAAGCCCGACCCAGCTCCCAGTATCAAAAAGCACTTGGAGCTGCATGGGGCCCTGGGTGAGCCAGCACCTCTCGGACAAGGACACCCCTGTCTCCCTGGCTTGGGGACACTGGGGTGCCTACCCCAGGCAGAGGCAGCTGCCTTCTGGTCCCAGGGGCTGGCACAGAGCTGTGGGGTCCCCAGGGCCCCCGCAAGCCAGGGCTCCATGCAGAGGGCTCCAGCCTGATATGGGGGCAGAGGTGGGAGAAGCAGGAGGGAATGATCCCGTCGGCAAAGGCGAGGCAGCGGGGACAGGTCAGACTGGCTGCGCTCTCAAGAGCCAGCCCCAGCCTCACACACATCGCTGGCTCAATGCACAATTTTGGGGGGAGTGTTCAGACAGAGAGGCAGAGCAGAGCGCGCCCGCAGCCGAGGCTTAGCCCTGGTGGAGCCGCAGCTGCCAGGGGAGCACCGGGGCAGGGAGGGCCCCATGGGGAGCGGGTGCCATGCGTGGTCACGCTACGCCCCAGCCCTGGAGCCCTTTCCAGGCACGTCCTCTGCATTCCCCGAGAGCGGCCAGCCCTCCCTCCCCCCGGGAGACACGGCATGCCTCCCTCGCCGGCCCCACCTTGGAGCCAAGCAGTTG
>NW_010116060.1:1751-3132 GCF_000699245.1 Pterocles gutturalis | reverse complement strand
CAAGCCTCCAGGAGCCTTCGCAAAAGAGAATGCGCATGGCATGCCAGAGGCAACGGCGGCTGCCAAGGTGCCCAGCGGGTCCGTGGGCTTGGGGGGTGTGTGCTCCCCATGCCCACTTCCCGGCAGTAGCTTGTGTGAGCTCCCGTGTGGATTCCCCCTCCTGCGGTAACAGGTCTCTTTGCCTTTTTCCTGCAGAAGATGTTGAAGATGCCAGTGAGCCGACCAAGCGTGACCGGTCCCACTTGGAGAGCACTCTCAAGCTGAACGAGGACAAACCTGCTGATGATTTCTCAGGTGAGGGGGCCTGGATGACACCGAGCTGTGTATGTCCTGCTCCGTCAGGCCACAGGATCCTGCAGCACACGCTCCTCACCATTCTGCTGCACCAAGAGCAGGCAGGGATGGGATTTTCCTTCCCTAGAGCATTTTGGTTTAACCTTAATTCTTGTAGGTCCAGCAGCACCATATCTTTAATAACAGCCCTTTTACTGCTCTTGGGTTAATTTATTTTAGGTATTTTAAAGACAGCCCCAAGGGCATACAAGAATTAGGAGGGTAGAGAGGCTGCAGGATGCTGCTGGTGAATCAGCCAAAGCCAGCCGCATCCCTGCCCAGAGAAACCTGGGGCAACTGCTAATAAAGGGTTGGGATTTTTATTCTAATTATTTATTAGGTTTTGTTATTATAAGGCTTGCTCTGCTGGCCCCACAGGCAGTCCATATTGTAAAGAAAGTGATAAAAGCTGCTGTGGAAAAAGCTCCTTCTTTCTTCCAGCGAGCAGCTTAGGGGCTGTGCCAGGGGTCCCTGGCACCATGGTGGCTTTTCGGGATCACGGGTGTTGAGTGCTAAACAGCATTAACAAGAGATGTTCCATCACCCACTGGCACGTACAAGACTAGCAGTAGATGGGGACAGCGCCCAGCAGGACACATTAGCAGGGGAAGGGCATCAAAATGTGTGACTGGGATCAATTTGGCCAAGATTTCAACTGTGAGCCAAGTCCCTTGATCCACGGCTGAGTCATCCTCAAGATCCGCAGGGAATGCCCAGCAGCTTACCTAGGAGGGACTCTGCTGGGGTGGTGGGGTTTGCCTTTCACCCATCCGTGTGTTTCTGCTCCACAGGAGTGCTGCAGCGGCTGAGGAAGATCTACCACGCCTCCATCAAGCCCCTGGAGCAGTCCTACAGATACAACGAGCTGCGGCAGCACGAGATCACAGGTAATGCCACGGGCACCGGGGTCTCTGGCACCCTCAGGTCATTGGGATGCAGAGAACAAACAGCACAGAGAGCAGGTTGCAAAAGGCTCGGATAGCTTGTCTTCCTTTGCAGCTTCCCAAGAAGGCCATGACCACGCTGGGTGTAGAGGACATGCCCTAGT
>NW_010116060.1:349-1720 GCF_000699245.1 Pterocles gutturalis | reverse complement strand
ATTCCTGCATCTGCCTCGGCCCATCTGCTGTCAGGACCATCTGTGTAGGCTGGGCATCGAACCCTGCCTGCTTCAGGTCCTCCAGCTGCTCAACATCAATGCCCTGTACCCCTGCCAAGCAGAGATCACGGCCCCATGAAACAGGCTTGGCAAGGAAGCGAAGGACCTCTCAAGGCTGGGGATGAGCTTCCTGGGGGTGGCTGGAGCTGGCATCCTTCCTGCTCAGTACGGGACACAGCCATGTGGGAAGGGTATCCCTCGAGCTCAGCAGCCTTCACTCATCCTGGGAGCTAGAGTTTCCACCCCTTGGCAATTAGACACGTTGGATCAGGTGAGCAGGTCCCCGTGGCCATGGGCATCGGCTTGGGCTGAACCCCAGCAGCATGTGTCCCTCCAGAAGAGGAAAGTGCAGCCCTGGACCCAAGATGCTCACAAATTACAGGAAACTCTTGTGACTCGTCTGACATGAGCAGACCCATTTTCCAAGCACAGATTGCTAAAGCCCAAGTCCAAGGTCCCTGTTCCCCAGGGTGATCTCCTGTGAGCCCCTACCCAAGCCCTGTCCTGAGCTGGGGTCAGATGCCCCCTGTGCCATGGCTGGGATGCCCGAGTCCCTGCTGCCTGTGTCCCAGGGCTGCCCCCCCACATCAGCCTCCTGCCAGGGTCCCTCCTTGTCCAAAGTCCTGCCTCCCTCCCCAGGTCTCCAGCCTCACACCCCCTGGATCCGTGCCCTCCCTCCCGGTGAGGCAGGACCTAGATACACCCTCCACATGAACCTTCTGCAGCTGGTCTGTGCTCCACAAGCATGAGTCCCACATTCATCTGGACAAACCCATGGGACACACCCCCTTAGAGCAGAACCTCTGTTTTACAGACACCCCCCCTGCAGCCCAAATGCAACTCCAAAATCAGCATCCAACATTTGTAAGCAGGTTTAAACATCCCCATGTCCAGCCAGCCTGTCACCAGCTTAGAGCCTGTGGGGAGCACAGGGGACCCCTGGGACAGCACTGTAGCCCTTGTCACCAGCCCAGGTCCTGTCCCCTCATCCCCTGGATGCCACCCACCACCCCCAGGGGTTCTGGAGGGGATGTTTGCAGGTCTCATGAAATACGAGCCATGCCAAGCTGCCTCCCGCAGCCAGCCCCGTGTCACTGTCACCGCCTTTGCCTGTCTCTCTCCATGTCACTGCCTTTGCTTGTGTCACGCTGTGCTGCTTGTGGGCAGCTGGGGACCACATGGGAGGGTAACTGGGAGGGTCCCAGCAACACGCCATGCTGCAGCCAGCACAGGAGGGGTGCCCTGTGACCCTCACCGCTGCTGTCACCCACCCAGCGTGCTGGCCTGTCCCCTCCCTCACGCAGCCCAACC
>NW_010116060.1:0-297 GCF_000699245.1 Pterocles gutturalis | reverse complement strand
CTCTGCAGCAGCGGCAGTGAGGACAGCCCAGCTGTGCCCTGTCCCAGCTGTCCCCACCCTGGAGCTCACAGGTTGGGCAGCGCCCTGCCCTCCCCTCCCAGGTGCTTTGGTCTGTGTTGGTGGCAGCGCCAGCACCAGCATTTACTGTCAGCTCACCCTGGGACACTGTTCAGGGTAGCATTTGGGGTTCCAGGGGCAGCTGGTGGGCTCCCAGCCTCTAACCCTCGCTTTGCTGCTCGCTGCCAGAGACTGCAGCCCCCAGCCCTGTTTCCTCACTCAGGACATCCCCCACCCTTC
>NW_010116059.1:0-27361 GCF_000699245.1 Pterocles gutturalis | reverse complement strand
TATAATATTATATTGCCAATATAATATATAATATTATATATACAGTTGGCTCCTCACCCATCTCTAGGTGGAGCTCCATGCACTGCAGCTGATCACTGCCATAGAGGCAGTCTCCCCTGCCTGTCCGTCCTAAGGAGCCTGTATCCTTCAATTCCAACACACCGGTTATAGGACCCATCCCAGCATGTCTCTGATGCCAACGAGATCATAGCCCTGCAGGTGTGGGCAGGTCTCTGACTCCTCTTGT
Source organism: Pterocles gutturalis (assembly GCF_000699245.1). NCBI lineage: Eukaryota > Metazoa > Chordata > Aves > Pterocliformes > Pteroclidae > Pterocles > Pterocles gutturalis. The sequence goes on along the minus strand of NW_010116059.1, from coordinate 27,114 downwards.
TTATTCCCCGTGCTACATGCATTTGCATAGAGACACTTCAGTTGGGTCCCCGCTGAAGCTAATTCACCGGCAGGAAGTCCTTTGTGTTGCCCTTCGGGTGCTCTCCTGCTGACCTGTGACTCTTCTCCAGGCTCTGGGCATCTGTTGCTGGACCTGGCTTCAAAATGGCATGACTGGGATGGATTGAGGTTCCCCTCCCCTGGCAACTTTAGTTTAATGCCCTTTTCACCAGGTTGGAGAGCCTAGGACCAAAGATGTTCTTCCCCTTCTCTGACAGATGGACCCCATCAGCCCCCAGCAGAGCAGGTTTCTCAGAGCAAGTCCACGGGTCAAGTAGTGAAACCCCTGGCTGTGGCACCACTCCTATAACCATTTGTTGATTTGGTAGATTCAGCTGGCCCTTTCAGACCCCTTTGCTTTAACTGAGGGGATTGATGTAAAAAACTACTTGTGCTCCAGAGTCCCTTACTGCTGCTCCCAGGGCTCCATAATCCTTCTCGATACCCCTCAGACTGCTCCTGGCTGTATCACTGGTGCCCACATAAAACAACAGCAGGGGATAACGGTCATTGTGCTGTATAAGGCTTGGTAGCCTCTTGGTGATATCCCTGATACGAGCGCCCGGTAAGCAGCACACCTCTCTAGAGAGTGGATCAGGTTGGCAAATGAGTGGCTCTGTACCTCTCAGAAGAGAATCTCCTCCTACTGTGACCCGTTGCCTTTTCTTAGATGCACTGGTTGTTGTCCAAGGGGCAGATCGGGCTGCTTGACTCAGCTCCAGCATCTCTCCTGATGTGATGGGTGTTTCCTTGGTCTGCAGAGCGGCGAAGCAGTGGATAGCTCCTGGGTGTATCCCAGCAGCAGTTACACCTCTTGGGCATCACAGCACAATATGAATTTATGTACAACCATACTACGATACGTTGTTTTGCCTTAAGAAATAGTGCACACTGAGTACTATATGACATGCCAGAGCACAGCTACTTATGAACTTTTTCAAAGCAAATGGAGAGGACACACCTATTTCTAAGTCCTCTCTGTCTGTCTGCACCAGCAAGCCAGCCCTGAGCCCAAGTGAAAGAAGAGGGCCACAAAATGGGGAGTGTTGCTGGAGACTGAGCGCTTGACATTGCAGTCCCAAAGCAGCAGTGTTGGCCCAGGAATTGCTGCCAATACTTCAACTACCTGTAGCGATGGCAAGCTTATCTCTGGACTACAGCACCGACGAGAGTGGGCAATCTCTTCCTGCCTTTCAAACCTGCCTGGGACTTGAGGTGAAGCTGGAAAAGGGCTCTGCCAGCCGCAGCAATGGTCATTGCACCATCCTTCTGTCTCCTAAACAGGCAAGTGATGGTGGAGATTTGAGTCTTGCAGGCGCGATTCCTCTGTTTCTTCTTCAGCTTTGGGGTTGGCCTGGCATTTGCAGCTGCGGGTGCAAGTATTGGAGCCTCCTTTAGAAGCATTGAGCCCTTTGTGAGGGGCATGGATACCCCTGCCCTGTCGGAAGTGCTTCTTCTGGGCGCAAGAGTGGGTGGCAAAGCCAATTCGACAAGCCTCTTGGGAAGACTGGCAAGACTCCCTGGAGTGGGAGCGTGACAACCAGTTGCTGTGAATGACATGGGCAAGTAGGAGCTTGTCCAGTTTCCAATTTTGCCTCCAGCGAAAAGAAGGTCCACAGAGGCAGGGCAAGTCAGAGTGCTAGCAGCTTGGGAGAGCTGCAGCTGATGGGATGATCCTATGGGCCTTCAACTCAAAAGAGCCACAAAGAACATAAAAAAAAACATGCAAGAAAAAAAAGAAAATAAGAAAGGAAAAAAAACCCAGTGAGAGTGCTCTCATCATCAGCAAATATTCTGAATCCTCATGAGATGCCAAAACAGATGCTTGAACTAGGTCCCCCGCAGCTCAGAACCAAATTGAGCTCTGAGCCAGCCTGGAAACCAATCTAGAACCATGAAATGATCTAGAACATAGTCTAGAACCACCAACTGATCTAGGATCTGCCCTGGAACCAATGAGCAGTCCTGAACTTGATGTGAGCTAAACTTGAACCAGCAAGTGACATGAATCAGAACTGACAAGCTGTGACACAAAGTGGTCTAGAACCACCTCCCTGCCAAAACCCCAACTCCAGAGTTCATACCTTCACCAACTGCACCAACATCAACCCAGCTCTACAAACACCTGACTGTAAAGGACTAACTGCCTGTCAAAGGCCCTGAGAAGGGAGGGCCTTCAGATGTCTCAAACATCTTGGTTGTAAAAAGGCAATAGCAACAGGAAATAATCCTCTTCCTTGCTGATAAGAAGAGGCTTTACTCCCCTCACTAACCAAGGACAAACTTTTGCTTAATGAGGTCGTTGTCCCCAGCTCGAAGGCGCCGATAAAAAAAGTTCAGACAAAGTTAATCCAATAGAATCATAGAATGACCCGGGTTGGAAGGGACCTCAAGGATCATGTAGTTCCAACCCCTCTGCCTGGCAGGGCCACCAAACATACACATTTACTAGATCAGGTTGCCCAGGGCCCCGTCCAACCTGGCCTTGAACACCTCCAAGGACGGGGCATCCACAACCTCCCTGGGCAGCCTGTTCCAGGGCCTAACCACTCTCCTAGTAAAGAACTTCCCCCTAACATCCATCCTAAATCTCCCCTCCTTCAACCAGTATCCATTTCCCCTAGTCCTGCTATTGTCGGCCCTTTCAAAGAGTTTACTCCCCTCCTGGGTGTAGATTCCCTTCAGGTATTGAAAGGCTGCAATGGGGGCACCCCGCAGCCTTCTCTTCCCCAGGCTGAACAAGCCTAACTCCCTCAGCCTGTCCTCATAGGGGAGGTGCTCCAGCCCCCTGATCGTCTTCGTGGCCCTCCTCTGGACCCTCTCCAATACAGGGTCTGCACCACCACCCACCCAATTGGTTGAAAGGTTTCATGCTACCCTTCCCACTCTTATTAAGGAGACACCTGTGAAAGACTGAACTGTGGGATATTTGTCCCGAAAATTGCTTGGAAACTGAACTGTGCAAAAAAGAAGACACACCACTGATGTTGCATGGTGTGAGGTGAAACCAGTTTGGTGTGGTGCAAACAGTCAAGCCTCCTTGGAGGGGCGGGGACGAGCCACTACAACTGCCACCACGAGCTGGGATGTGCAGTGCATCACGAGGGACCACCCAGCAAGCGCATAGACCCCATGGGCATGCTCAAGGAGGGGACATGTCAGTGCGAGTGCATGTGTTCACCACTCAAGGCCTGTGGATATTTGGAGCAGCAGGGGAACTTGGGTGGTAACCGTCTCTTGCCTCTCTATCTCAACTTCTTGCTTAATTTCTACCTTTTATTCCCCTCTTTCCTATCACTTTTACATTTTATTGTCATTAATAAAGTTGGTTTGGGTGTACGGCATCTGATCTCGTTTGGTCTTAATCTTGTTCTTGGGATTGTGTCGAAACCTCCCTGACTTTGGATCAGGACAACGCCCCTTTCTGCTTCCTATGCTAATTAAGGCCCATCACTGCCCATGCTCATTGGAGAAAGTTAGGTTGAGACCTTAGAACTTTTGCCCATGAAAGACGAATAAACAAAGAGAAGACACGTGCCCAGCACCTCAGGACTTCCGAGTGACTGACAGAATCCTCAAGGACAGACTCATCCCGGGATCCAAAGGCTGGTGAAAAAAATCCTTTCTGACTTTCTGAAACTTTTCTCTCTCTTCTCCTTTCCCTTTCTCTTTTTCTCTTCAAGCTTCTTGATTTCGCTCTCTGGCACATACGGTAACACCTGAGAAGTTTTATGCCAGCTTGTTTTGGGGCTTGTTCAGCAAGTTTCCTTATTGTGATAAGTGATTGCTTATTTTAATACTGATATGTGATTGCAAGTTTTATAAGTGGTTGCGCGTTTTTAGTATTGTTGGTAGTTGTGCTGTCATTACAGCATTACCACATTGACAACACCAAAACTTACAACAGTGGGTGGTGGTGGTGTTGTTATGAGTTGTCTTTACCAAGTCATTTGTTTTTTGTAATTGTTACATTTTTACATTTTACTTTTTACATTTCCCTTTTTCCCTAAAGATTATACACATTTACAGTTATATGCCAGTATTCAATTGATTGGTGTTGTTTCACCTTAATTTGCCCCAAGGGGATCCACAGAACCTCCATGAACCCCACTCCCCTCATCACCACTACCCCAGGGTGATTTATAAGCTGGGTCATGACACTGACCCCCAAACACCAGCCTCTGGAACAGACCCAGACTCTAGGGCCCAGCCCCAGGTCTAATGCCGACAGCAAGCAAATTACTTTCCCCTTTTCAAGTGCAGGGATTGGAACAAGCAGAGCACCCCAGTGCTGATACTGTCTGCCACAAAAGTAACCAGCACCATCTCAACATAAAGGTTCTTCAGTGTTGAGGAACAACCAGACTTTATTTCAATAGGAACACGGACAAGATAAAATTGGATAAAGCCAAAAGGCAGCAGGTTCTACATTCCTCAAGCGAAAAATGCCACCACCTATTTAGATACATTTAGAAATAATTAGAACCAATGTGATCTGGAGTTAGAATTTTAAGTAACTTTGGGGTTGGTTTTTTTTCATATTTTAGAGCAAGAATTTCATTTTATCCTCAAGACAAGAATTGGTATCTCCTCAGCCTCTGGTTACACATTGCAGTTTCCCAGAGCATTGTTTCAATTGGGCATTCTGAAATACTATCTGCCAGATCACCAGGATGATTTAGATTATTCTTAATTTTCGTTGGGAAGTTCCTAGAAAATTCTCATTTAGTCATAAGACAACATTCATCTGAGTGAACTCTCATGGCATTTCACAAGCTTTACAAATTTGGCACTACACTGAGAAAAAAGCAACATTATCAGAGGTTCTGACAACATTAACGATGTCGTCTTGATATTCAAACACCAGTAGATGATTTCACATCATTCACTAGGGGGAGTGCCAAAATGTCAAAAACATCTTTTGAAACCAAACATATGTTTTTACAAAATAATATTTTGTTAAGTAGAAACACGCTCATGTCTCATCATACAGCTAAACATATTCAGAATTTTTCACTCTCCACAAAGTACAGGCATGAAATAACATCCTTGACAAGGCACTCAGTTTCAAGTACATTACAAAGCACAAATTTATGACAACAAAGTAGAATAACTTTTGTTTTGAAATTAATTTAAGGAATTAGAATGTTTTCTATCAGCTCTCTAAACTTTGGTTTCGCTCCCACAAGCCCACTTCTTCCCTAGGTGTCTCCTTAAGAAGCCACGTGTACAGTGCAAGGTAGGTGTGATGCTGTTCCATGCTGGTTTGTTACACTTGCTTGGCAAGGCAAAAGTGACTGTACAAGGTATTAGTCAGTAGAGAATAAACTGTTGTTTTAGGTAAGAAGCTCCGAGATTTTCTAAGGCTATGGTGTGATGTGTCATGTTTACATTTCTAAAAAAGAACGTTGCAGGACCTTATTTTTTCAACATTGATCTTAATTTTAACACTTTGAGGTCTTTTTTCTGCTTACTGTGTGACTATCTATGGGCTTTTGCTGATCTGAAAGACATGTAGCAAAATTCAGTATCTGCTCAGATGAGCCCCCAGAAATAGCCAAGTCTGATGCCAGTATGTTACAGGTTCAGTTTGTAAATTCCACTGACTTGTTTCACTTAAGGATACAATTAAAGTCCACTCTCCACACACAGCCTCTAATCAACTAGGAGTAGCTAACTATAAAAGAAAATTTGTAAAATAAATTGCTACACACTTCACAGGTCTGATGAAAGCATAGCTGGCAGGACCTGAGTTCAAGGCAGATCACAGCTACCCAAGTGCCTATCAGAGTACAGCCTTGGGTAAGATTTATTATCATTAAGAAAGACAATTTTGATCAAAACCCATAGAATCAAAGCAAGTATTCACTAACTGCACATACTGACCCCAGCATAAACACACAAATTGCCGTACTCTGATCTGTGACATAGATAGAGACTTCATGTCATCTGGAAAATGGATCTCCCATTTTGTCTTAGTTTTGCATGGTACTTGCTACACAGCCAAAGTAATACTCAAACTAGATTATTAATGGAAAGCAATGCATTTCCTAAAGATGAACTAGAACCCAAACACAAAGGGCAAGTTTCTGTTATCAAGATAAAGTGTATTCTTTTGTCAGTTCCTGCACACATCGCATTAACATGAACAGTTTCAGTCACACACATGCATATCTCTCATTAACGCTAATGGGCAATACATGCACATAGATCTCTGGTTAATACCAATGGGAATTACATATACGTGCAACGCTCATTATCATTAATGAGGGTTCTTCTGTAGATATCTAATGATCATTAATGGGAGTTACATGCATGTGTATTTCCTATTAACATTAGTGGCACGTGCATCTCTCATTAATATTAATAGGAAATACAGGAAGCCATATCTCTCACTAATATTAGTAGGAGTGATGCACACACTGCAGGGAGAAAGCTATTGCTGCCATACACACACCGAGGAAAGTTTGAGCTGTTGTTAATCCCATTCTAAAACAACTTCAGTTTGTGCTGTCTTTCAGTGAATTATTCAAGGTCTCTGTGACCTTGGCTACAAGGCATAGGTTTCCTTCCCACAATTTCTGAAAAAGCCCAAGAGTTCTTTTCTTTGGTACCAGACAGCATGTCATCTCTGCAGGTTTTTTTAAGCAAACATATTTCTGAATTGCTGCTATTTCAAAGAAAAGTCTGTATATGCTTTTCACAGCATAGGAGTGGTACACACCAGCTGCTGAGTTATTGCTCATAGGCACACAAAATTTATTATAAGTTCTCGTGCTCATAACTCCATTTTACATCATGCACTAATGCAGTATTGTGTTAAACTCTGACACAGTTCTTGATGAATGTAGTAGAGACTAAAGGCCATAGCTTCCCTTTGGAGTAAAAAAGGTATGAATTTACTACAGTACTGAGCTTTTTATCCTTTCAGTTACAAAGGAATTAAACTTCAGTGCTCCTTTCAAAAATGTGTTCTCACGCCTGCCAAACTGTTTCCGTGGGCTTTTCTACAGGACTGTATTTTAGAACACTTTTTGAACATCAGTGATTGCTGTTGTGCAGTGTCAGTGCAGATCTCAGGGTTTCACGTGGTGGAGCAGGTGGGGATGACTTCCCTCTCTCTCCTCCATGGGTATCGCTGCTCGGGTGGGTGCTGAAGAGCCAAGAAGAACCCTCAGTTGAGTGCTAGGAGATCACACGGTGTCTACGTGGTGTGAACAGGAAGGTGCTGACAGGGCTAAGGAACAATGTTGATTTCCCTATCAAGTTACACAGGTGGAGACAGAGGAAGGTGATTGCGTAAAGCTCTGGCCTGGGAATCAAGTGATTTGCAATCAGTTCTCATGTTCGTATGGCATTGTAGGATAAATTCTTCTTTTTCTATTCTTTGAGATACCTGCTACCTTGTACATGGTAATTATAACCTGAAATAGGTTATAATGGCTTAGCTGCAGTTAATCTTAACAATAATAGCCACATGAGATATATGCTATTTAAAACAGAAAGCAATATATTTAGTTTTAAAAGTGCCCTTTGGTAAGATGGTCTTATTGCTTTTCTCATTACTGTACAGAATTAGAATATCCGTTGTCCATGCAAATTCATTACAAAAAACAATGTTTGCAAATAACAGATGAAAATTAGAGGTTTATGTTTGGCAAACACATCTGTACTATATCAGCTTCCCCAAGGCTGGGGGAAGTATATATTGTAAATTACTGTGCCCGTCCCCCTGCTGTAGAAGAAGGCTTCAGTGCAGGGAACGGCAGGCTGTATCACTGCGGCTGCTGCTCCATTTCAGGAGCCTTCTGGAGAGAGAGAGTGAGCAAGAGTGTGAGAGCAGTTTTAACTCCCACACGAGCTGAGCAGACACACTGCCTGGTGTGAGCCTTTTCCACCTGTCCTCGCCCTGCCCTTCGGCAGCTCGCATTGAGCTCTCTTTTGTTGTACATTGGTTACTTGTCATTACAGTGGTGCTGGAGATGTCACTGCTTTCTTTACCAGCAGATGTTTTATTGCTGGGCTCCCTGACCCCGGCGGGTCTGTATGGGCCCTGTATGTAATCTACTTCAATTTGCATGAAAATCAACAACAAATTTAGATACAGCAGGCATAAATGCATAAAACTCTTTATAAGCACAAGCATACAGTCTTGGGCACATGCTTGCACAAAACACACACACAGAGGTGGCCATGCTCACATTCACCCATCCTGGCAAGTCTAACACAGGAAAGGTTATTCTAGTGCTAAAGGATGACAGATGTCAGATGACATCAAGGAAAATCCCCACAATAATATTCTGTCTGGCTACAGCAGCATTAAAGATTCTAATCTGTAACTACAGCTTTCACTTATAATTCAGAATCCAGCTGCTAAACAAACTAAATAATTTATCTAGTACATTATGTTCTAACTCTATAGCTTGGAAAAGCTGCAGCCATACCTTTGTTTCAAAGAGTCACCAAACAGTGGAAATGTCAAGTTCTTCCTTAAAGTGCATCCTCCTCAATTCCCTTGGTAGATAGCACTGATTTTCTTTTTCCTAAAGATATTTTATTGTTTTTCTACTTTTCATCAGGGTGGGGTTGCCATGGCAATAAAGTAGGATGTCTTGCTGGATTTCACCTTTGCTGTCTTGCTTCATATGGTTCTCTCTCCTCAGAGCAAACATGGTGGACACAATGCACATACAGATGTCTGATTTCAGATTTCTTTCTCGAGTGTGCTTGGCAGCTGCTCTCCTGAGACAGGCAAAGCACCACTTCACAAGCAGCACTTCACATTCATCCTCCTACTCTCTAATGGCCACCATCACGTCTCCCTTGCTTTGTGAGCTCTTTTAAGATGGACAAAGCTTTTCAGGAAAGACTTGCTTCCAGTATAAGCAAACTTTTGTTTAAGCATTTCAATTAACCAAAAGACTAAATCAATTCTCCTTCTCTTGAAGTTAGTTGAGGTTAACTGGTGAAATATGCCAAAATAGAAGTGTGAAACATCTGTCTCACATCCCAGCAGTATGCCCAGAGCTAAGCTGGCTACTCCTTTTAAAAGGCTGGGTTTAGGTTGTGACACTGTCATCATGACTGTGCCTCTGAACTGAGTCTCTCCTTTCCTCTCTCTCAATATTTATTGTTATCCCAATTTTCCTAGTTAAACTTCTAGGAATTCTCCCAGAACACAGGTTCAAAAATTAAATCACTCACCGGGATAAAGAGTTTCCATTTTGTATATCTCTACCACATCTTTCAAAAATAGATTATAAATCTGTTATCTATATCTGAATCTCACAGTGGTAGCATCTCAGAAATCCAGACGAAAAAGGATTGTAAATGCAAACTTAAGCCCCAGTGCTTCAGTTTAAAGCTTGTATGTTAGCTCTTCTCTCCTTGTGGCATACCATCAGTGGAAATAGCTGATATTTCAGGGTACGCTAGTGAATAATACATCCTAGGAAAATATCACTAATATCAGAATTTAAAACTCCATATCCCAGTAGCTATATGACACAAAAGAAATAAAAAAAATGCATAACATTTCTAATGTGATGTGCATTTTTTCCATTTACTGTTTGGATTTCTCTTTGCAATTGAACCAAAGTAAAATAGTGATGTATTACATGGACTCCTATGGATTAGTCATGATGCCTGCCTCTGCTGCTTTTCAATACTCTGCTTGTAATGGCCAAGCTGAAAAAACATTTCCTGATTTCCAGTTCAAAGTTTTATCCTCTGCTTTTCTTCTGTCTCACTCACCAGAGTTGCATTAAGTTTCCCTCTGATTTTACTAGCATTGCCCTGGCAGAACATCGGGGTCATTTTAAAGTATCACTATATTTGTTCTCCTGACTATTATCGGTTGCTGGCTCCCAGTCCCACTTTTTCTCTTAGCTTAACTGTTAGCATAATTATTGTTCATACATTGTAGCACTCAGGATGCATGGGCACTGTCTAGCTTTTCCATTTAGTTAATGCCTTAGAAAACTTACAGTCTGGGTAGAAGACAAAAAGCAACATATGGATATCAAGACAGAGGGGAAGAAGGGTGCAACAAGACTACATGCCTTTGTACACGAGGCAGCAATATCAGTGCTGTGATGCTGTCTCTTATTTTTGGGGTATTTTGATAAAAGAGAGATGGAAGGGGAACCTCCAGACCTGTGATGTTTGGGTAGCTGTTCCTTCAGGAGCTCTTTTATGAGATGTGGTGGGGCAAACAGCACGAAGTTATTTGGCTGAACATTTTGCAGTTAGCATAAGAGGTTGGCTTGCCAGATGAATGTGTGGTAGGAATTTATTTCTTAATAAAGAAGTCACTTAGAAGATTGAACAAACTTTTCTGTGATGCGAGAAAATTTAGTGCACAGTATTTTGCTGAACTGGAACTTCTGTTTTCAGCCTCATAGTAATGGCCTGCAAATACAGGTTCGCTGCTGCCATCGTGACAAGGACTCTCTGTACTTTAGACAGACTCTGTTTACTATTTCTGTCCCAAACCAATACTTCTGAGCATGTTATGTCACAGCTACGGTAATAATCGGGGTTGTAGAGCAAGTTGTGCTTTGGCTGCTTCTCTCCAAGTTGCTTCTCAGGGCAGAGGCCAAGCTTCCTGACAGTCTTTTGGACAGGACCAGACAATCTTCTGTCATTTAAACCAGACCTCAGCTCAGTTGACTAATGCATGAGGCCCAGCTCCGCCTGGCACTGGTAAGCCTTTTCTCTGAGCAGGTGTGACAGTGCCTGGTTACAGTGACCCAAAAGCAGGTTCTGCACAAAAAAGCAGTGTTCCTTCTGTCACCTGAAATGTACAGAGTGTTGTCCTTTGTCTTGAAAAACTGAGCTGTGGGTGCTGACTTTGCTGCTATTTTAAGAATGAACCAAACCCCAGGCAGCAAGTGAGAAGAAAATCCGAATGTTTTTAAAGGTAGCTTCATTGCTTAACATTTTTATCAGGGAGATTTCACAGTATTTTGTGTGATTATTACTATTATGCCCAGGTTACATGGTGGGATGGAGATGAAGCAAAGATCAGCTACTTTCTCAGATCCATGTGAGAGTTAAGTGATGAAGTGGGGAATGGGACCCCCCACCTTGGCTTTCCATTATGTGTTGTAACTATTGGATAGCCCCATGTCATGAATGTTTCTGGTATTTATGATTCTAACTCAGCTGCACTCCTTGCCATTTAATTCAACTACAATATGTGCATTTGGGGGACAAAAAGGCCTATTTTGGGGGCAAGTTATGTGCTGTTTATTGTTTAAAATGCATTTAGTGTGAAAATCTGATGGCTCTTGAAAATATCTTCCTGGACTTTTTGCTGAACCTGCCAAGAACACTGATAATTAACAGAAGTAATTTTAGTGACAGAAACAAAAAGTTTGACCATATGTTTTGCTTATAGTCCTGTACCATTTCTCTAAAAGAAAAATTGAACTTCAGCCTGCATTAAGAAGTATCAGAACTGAAAACACAGTTAACTGTGTATCACGTTTACGCTGAATAAAAGCAGAATTTAGCTTTTATGTTCAATTGCATTATCAGAAACATCTAATACTATTTGACTAACAAATGTTTATAGGCCCAAGGACATAGCCGGCTGAGCAGTGTGTGAACTCTATCCATAGTTGATTCAAATGGGAAAACCTGTGAGCCAAATATCAGTTTTGTCATGTGTATTGTAACCACAATGTAATATCACATTACAGCAGAGGTTCAGTCAGGTATTTTTATACTCCCCTAACTCTCTATAACATAAAAAAAACCATAGTTCCTCAGATTGCCTTATTCTGAGGGAAAAAATCAACATATGCATCTGAGGATGATTCCTAACTGCTGCTGAGAGAAAAAAGTTCTCATAGGTTTTACTGGTGTAAAATAAAGCCAATGACATGTAGCAGTGCAACTGCAATAATGATGGACTACATAGGAGTGTTTAGCACATATGCATGTAAATGCATTTATGAAAAGTATCTTACTGTAGTCCTTTAAAAAGTCTTGCAGACCAGATAGTAAAATGTCTTAGATTTTTCATATTTAATTTTCAGTAATAATAACAATGGTAAAGGGTAGTTTGCACATATAACAGCTTCTGTGTGTTAAGATAGTCAAGTTATTTACAACTTTCATCTAAACAGCAGGTTCCTTTAAGTACTATATACATGCACTGTGAATTTATTTAGCAACTATGTAAAAAGGATTATTAAGAACTCCTGTCGAGGGTACAGGAATGACTTTTCCTAAGAGGATGTTCTGTCACCCTTTAATTCACCTTCTACCTCTCCTGCTGAGGTGCCCAGTAAGCCTGTTGGTCATGGTCACTCATGACAGGATCAGCAGGAGCCTGGGAAGCAGAGCGAGACCTGTGACCTCCTTCTTCCAGCAGCTACAAACAACTGTGTGTTCAGGAGGATAATTCCAGCTCCTTTCTGCTGGCCTGTGCTGGACTCAAATTTCTGTCCAAAAAGGAAAAGCCTGTGTTAGGGCCATGACAAACTTTAAACGCATTTATTTTTAGGACATTTTAGCAGAGGACAAGCAGAAATGAGTAAGAGTTTGAACCCAGGAGATCATTGCTCTTCAAACAAACAGTGAGCATCTGACCTGTAATTGAAGATAGGTCACGGTATCTTATTTCTTGTGGGCGTTATAGTACCCACAGGTAGTCAAAGAGGCAGAGGAGCTGCGATATTGACACAATTCATATGCTGATCAGCCAGAGCTCTTTTCTGTAAGAACCAAACAGTTTGTCTGTGCAGCTGGATGAGAACCATTTCAGTACACACTAGCCTGTCATTCTTCAGCTGTATGATGTCTTTAGTATTAACCACTGTCTTTATTTCTGTATCTGAGTAATTCTCTGAAAAGGGTTACAATATTTATAATCTTGAGTAGTTTAAAAGTTTGCTGATACATACTCGTAAATGCTTTAATCACCTTGCCGTACAGAATCAATAACCAAATATCTGTTGCTTGTAAAATGGTCCAGATAAATTAGAGTATCTGTATTCATTTGTTACTGCAACAGTATCAAACAGACCAGGTATGAATATTCTTTTCAGAAATTTCATGCACTGCGAATTACTACAAGCAAGGAAAAAAATCTCCTTTCTGATTAGAGAGCCCTGGGAAAGGCAGGTCAGCCATTGATTTTTATGTTCATTTTAGACTCACTCAATGTGATACAACACTAATACAAATCGGAAGGATTTAAATCTTGTTAATTTTATCGTGAAGCAAGCCTACAGTTCTTGCCAACCACACTGCTCAACCTGAGAGCGAGACATTATTCCCACTTTCAGAAACCTGGATGCTCTCTCTCTGAAGACAGGAGACAGTTTGTATTATCACAATGGACACAGAGAGATGTCAGTGAGGGCTGTAACTTCAGTCAAGCATCTCAGAGCAAAATCAAACAAACCCTTTAGTGACAAAGATTCAGCATTAGTGCAAACGCCACTAGTTATAAAATAGCGAGGGGAAAAAAGACATGCTGTATAAGTGAAATCTCAGTAGACTGATTCAGTTTTTTTCCACGAAGCATTAGCAAGGTTTTAAATAGCTGCAACCTGCATATTAAAAATTCCCAAGTGTATAATACATGAATAAGGGCACCTTGGCTGAATACATTATGGAACAGAACTGTCATCTTTACCACCTTCACAATCATACTTTTGCTTGTTTATGTGAATAGACAAGAATAGTGAGGAGCACTTATCAAAAGTTAAATTAGACAGTGAATCAATGGATTAAGATCCTATTTTTTAAAAATGAGCATCCCTCCACCAGTTCTTTTCTTTCCACTGCCTTCTCAAATCAGGCCATTCCTCTGCAGCTCTTTATTTAGACACAAAGCCTGGGAAATTATCATGTTTTATCCACAGACTGGCTGGGGCTTTTTTGTGATTCATTCACCTGCTGCTGAAGCAAAGACATAATCCCATCTTCATTTATATACCTAAAAGACAATTCAGATACAAGAAAGAATGTATGCTACCAAAAGGCTGCTACGTCTGCTGTGCTTGATATATGTGAACTGTGGCAAAAATCTCTCTGCAGCTGTTTGTCTTTGTGTTTAGGATGAGAGGATATAATAATGCACTTGCAGGGCATGAGTGACTCACTGAATATTTCAACAAGATATCTAGGTTTTATGCTGTGCTATTGGATAAAATATATATATCTATTATGACAAGCTATATATTCCTGTCCCACGAGCCCATTTTAGGAAACTGACATAGAATTTTTGGATCAAAGTAGTTTGACTTTTTCCCCTTAAGACTGATTCCCTGTGTAACCATTATTTTGCAGCTCTCTGTAGAAAGGCTAGCAATTCAGCTTTTTAATGATGTGCTCTCTAATGATGGGGAAAAAAAAAGTTTTCTGGTAGAGGTGGCTCTTGTCTATGATGCTGGTTTTTAGCTCTCAAGTGAGTGGAACAACGTATAGCTCCAAGTGACAAAGCCTATGAATTGCTGTTATCGGTGAGAGCTTGCTGAGAAAATGAAGTGCATGCCTACACTTCTATTTTATATTCCATGGAAATGAAAACCATTTTAGGCCCTGAATGCAGGCCTTTACAGATATCTGAACTGTGTTTTTTCCATTTGACTCACGTCTCTGTGAGTCATTTATAGCACCTTCATATGCAGAGAGATTTTTTTTTAGGCTGTTTATGATTTGAGTATAATTAAGCACTCCTTTTTTAACAGGTGCTAGCCACAAAAGGAAGAAAAGTTTCTTCTGGACAGTGCTTTACAATGACAGAAGTTACAATGATATTTAGAAAATGCGAATCCCTTCCTATTGTAACCACAAACAATTTCTAAGTCAGAGCAGCCTCTTACCTGTATTTACTACATTTCATCCTATGTAAGGAAATCCGACTTGCCCCTTCTTGTGTGACCTGACAAATCATGTAATCTTGGCAGCCCTAAAATTTCATATGACCCCAGAGTTGAACAAAAGTCCCAGGCTTCACGCAGCAGCAGGGTGGACTGCCTCAGCCCTTGGCAGGCTGTGCTGTGCTCAGTGCCAGAGCGGTAGCTGGCGGGGAGGACAGAGCAGCAGAGATCATTAGCAACCCTGTGAGACGACACTGGCAATCTGCATTGTACCTGGGAACAAACATCAGTACTGCAGGAGAAAATCAAAAGATGCGAGATCACTAAAATGGCAGAGCTACTGTGTTTGCTTAAAGAAAAAATAAAATCAGCAAACAAAGGCATCAGCAGGTAAAGGACTCGGGGTTTATTGTTACCTCAAGTGGAGGTTTCATTGTCCTTGTGTTCTGCACCACCCTATTATGCTAAGGATATGAAATTAAATTTCCTTTCTTCTCCAGGACTATTTGCAAGCTGTTCCCGAGTCCCACATCAACACACAGTTATTACTTTAAAACAGCTGCCAAATTGTGAAGATAGGAAAATAAATCAATCAATTCCTCTTTAAAATTATAAGATAATAGTTAGCAAAAATATTTTTTTTGCCTGCCTTTTCAAACCCCTACTGAGATAAAACAGAGGGTTGTGTGAAAAAATCTTAAATCTACAAGACACAGCCCTTTTGTGGGAAGGCTGGAATGGTCTTTTCAGGACTTTCTCTTTTTTTGAAATTTTTTAGAAACATAGATCAAAACGGACCAAAGAAAGGGATGAGACACCCTAAAAGAAAAGCATTAAACAATATTTAAATAAAATGTGACTTCATTCTTGCCTGAAGGCATGCTGAATTCACAAAGGGAGTCCCCCAGGATATTTCACAGTGTGGTGGCACACAGCCCGCTTCCCTAACAGGTCATTACTGCATGTCATGCTGGGATCCAGTACACGGCGCGCTGGTGGCTTCTTTACCTGCCTTGGTCTCAGTGTAGCCCCTGTAAATATAAGTCAAGGACGCCGTCTTTGGAATCCCAAACAGCCAGGCAGACTCTCAAGACAATGGGTGATTGATTTCCACTACAGGACAGAGCTGTCGGAAAAAGTTATTTTGAATTCAGAAGGCTTACGGACAGGCTCCTTGCAAAACTTTGTGTAACATGGACAGCTCTGTGGGGTTTGCTTATTGAAGTACTCCTTCTGACCTCATGCAAGGTAGCAGATGAGTCACTAAAAGAAATTCGTTAAAAAGGGGGAGAGAGCAGAACAGCAAACACAGAAGAATAGGAGGGCTGAATGCAAAACATGTAATAGGGGTATATTAGGATGGATGAAACTGTGGGGAAAAAATACTTCACTAGTGGGATATGGTGAAGGCACACTTCACAGCTAGCAGAAACCTGCCTTTCTGCGTTGGATGGTGTTTCTCAGATGAGAAAATCTGTGATTGGCATGAGTTTTGCATGGCCATTTTGAGACCTAGGCTGGCTCCTTCAGACTTTTTGGGGGTGTCAATGGCACTGATGACCTTGGAAGAGGAACAACTTCCCCCCGGCCATCTTCCTCTGGCAAGAAATTACCGTCTGACCCTGGCACACATTCTGCCCAGTCAAGTAGCAAAGCAATGAGTAAAAATCATGAGTACTTGGAGATTGGGCTGAGTTTAATGACCAAGCCCTTTGTCAGCTTTAGGCCTCTTGAAGTTTGTGTTGCTTGTGAAAACTGTTAGTGAATGAAAGCTTTTTAATAGTGGCTGATGCTTACGTAGTTTTTGAGAGCAATCAGTCAGATTTCCTGTTTGAAAATAGGGAAAGCTGTGAAAGTCTTAGGGATATATAGACAATGGGAAATAGAATTTTACTTCTCTCCAGTAAAATTTTCAGCCTTCTGGCGGCAGGCAACAGTTTAAGGCTTTCAGACACTTTAGTTATTTAGATCTGCTTGCGTTTAGATTCAGAACCTAAAAAATGAGTCATCTGGCAGTATTAGCATCCTCCTAAAACTAAAATACCAGTTAGTAATAATAACAGATACACTCTCAGGATATGGCCATGCAATAAGAAAAAAAAAGACATAATGCCCAACTTTTACACTAGATCAACAGAATTTTATTTTTGGATAGTTAAAAGTAATTCTTCACATCCACTGTGGTCTTCCTGTAACTTTTTTGACTGAGTGTTGAAATCACTTCTCAAAATACAGTACGAAAAAATCATCTAGTTAGCATTAGAGTGGGAAGCGTAACCTGTGATTTTATTGTTCTTATTTTAAATCTGAATGAACTTTTCTTATTATAGTAGAATAGAAAAATGTGTGAATCAATCAATGGTGCTTCAGTATTAGCTAGCAGAATTGAGGAAGTGCAGCTGGGGATAAAAAACAGCTGGAAGCTGCCTTGTAGTTGTTACTAATCTACATTGTGAAATCTTCACCTCTGTACTTTTTCTTTCTTCCTTTCTTCTTTCTCAGAAATAGCCTCAGTCAGTTTATTGATTTGGTTTTACCCCAGATTTTTAAATTGTAAAAGTAGTTTTGACTCCTGGTTTGACAAGATACCATCAACTTGACAGCAGTTGTAGGCTTGAACCACAGCTACCTGCTATGTTTGTAAAAGTCCTTAGGTTATGAAAGTTCTGTTATATCATTGGATGAGAACATCAGAAAACAAGACTATCTTACTGCACTTATGTGTGACACGAAAGTATATATCAGTGGCTTTATGTGACCTTTAATAATAGCTTCTTGTTTGAGCACTAGTGTTTTTAAGCCAATGACACGATAATACGATGAACAGAAGACAGAGGGTGTGAAGTGCAATTATTTATCCATGTGGATTAAGGCACAAGTGAAAGGGTCAATGTACTTATACGAAGGCATGGCTAATCAAGTCATGATCATTCTCTGTTTAATCTGCATTATTGAGTTAAATCCTGCGCCTTTGCGGGTACAGAGGGCTCCTTTGCATTGCTGCCAGCCTGTTTTTTCTACAGAAAGGCACAAAACAGTGGAGATACATGGCCAGTGGACTGCACAAAGCTGAATTTCTTCACTTGCTCAGATGGTAGTAATGACCAGTAACATAACTGAAGTAAATAGATGAAGAACTAGTAATTCTAGAATAGAGATAAATTTAATGCTACACACACAAAAAGTAAATGTGTAGTCATGTCATATCATGCCAGGGAATGAGGCTTCTCATTCAGATGGGGAACATCTACAAAGGGAGTTGCTCCACAAAGTTTCTTGGCATCTAAAAATTTTTAAAACCACTCTATAGATCACGCAAGTTTTCTTTCAGGAGAGTGATCCTAATTAAAAATTGTTTCTATTTAGGACACTTTCCTTTATCCTCATTTGCTTTTGTAAGTTCTCATTATTTCTAATTTCTAATGTTCCATTATTCTGCCAGCCCACCCTCTTAAGTTTCTCTCCCAACATGGTGATAGTTACCGTACTACCCTTGGTCATTGTTCAGCCACATTACATAATTCTTATAAATGTTCCTCATCAGTCAAATTGTTCTGGTGCTTAAACATTAGCATTGCGCTTTTTTTCCCCCTAAGCTCAATATCTCACCATCTATCATTGCCCTTCACTTATAGCTTGTCAGCCAATTTTAAATCTATGAGACTGTTCATTTCCAACCCAAGTGAGATTAATTTTTCAAGTCTGATTTCTGAGGTATTGCTTCTGATGTCTACTGATGCTGGATACAAGATCAAAAATTGCTCTTTGTTACAAATTTGTGACCCCCGCTGTAGTCACCGTGTGTTTCAGCATGTATGTCTAGGATCATAATTTCACTCATTGCTGTTTATTGCTCATGTTAAGCTGCCAGCTGCTTACTTTCCTTTAAAAGAAACAAAAAAACCAAAACCAACAAAAAACCTCACTTCCATTATTTTCCTAGGGATTGTAATGTGATTTACCAGATGATAATTTCCACCATTACTCTTTATTCATCTTCTAAAGTTCAGTGCCATCCAGCCATCTGGTGTCTCATTAGTTCTGCAAAAGCCCTAGCCTACAAAGAAAAAGAAATTACTCACACAGCTAATTTTAAGTATGTGAATCCTAATGACGCAAAGGTGATTGCTCATATTTTTTGAGTCAAGCTTATAGATAACTCTTGCAGGACCAGGCCATTAAATACCTTCAAAAGATTTCTTTGGTTAATCGCATAAAGTAATTAGCATGAACACTGCAATGTACTTCACACAGAAGTGCTAATAGGCCTGTATTAAGGTTTTCCACGCATCAGTTTACCAGCCTTTTATCAATCACCTAGACATTAGATTTTTGACAATATGAGGAGCAGTGTTGACCTGAAGCACGTTGATGGATGTATGCTTTCAGGAGATTTGGAATTAGATGCAAAATCTTCATCATTTCTTAATAAGCCATTTTGTTTTCCCTCTCCCTTGTGGTGATAGAGATCCACATATGAGCACAGTCAGTTTAGAATCAGTGTGATTATTTTTTGGCCCTCTTCCTTAAATAGCAGATTTTGTCTCTCAACCTACTTGTCCTCACTGATACACATATAAAACTCTATCTTATCTGTCTTGCATTCTGCAAGCAGAATTCAACTTTTTTTTTCTGTCTAGAAAGGTGTTACTGCAAAGGAGCATCTCTTTTCCATGTCCCCTTTTTTGACTATATCTGAGAAACACCTCTCAATTTGTTAACGCACTGCTCAGTACAAACATCTACCCTACACCAATTTTAGAGTGCCATTATTAAGGTGTGAATCATTTTGTGAAAGGCAGACCGTTATTGCTATATATCATAAATACCTTTCAAACACTCACTCTTTGAACTTGTGACTCATCAGTCTGGCATCTTAAATTCCCTTCTGCTAATTACAAAATACTGATCTTGCTCATTATCACCATAACAAAAACACCTAGTTAGGAAGAGAATACTGCTTCTCCTGGCAAACTGCGATGTCTTGTGTTTCATTGCTTTCTGACACTTAGCTTATTAATAAGATTACACATAGCCAGTTCTCCACATGCCTCTGCAAAATCCTGAATGTTCTTTTATAGGCTCCTGAATTCAGCCTGGGTGATGTGGAATACACAATATGAATGTCGCTTCCTATCTTTAACTTATGGAGCCTGCCTCAGCTCTGAAATGTATTTAGCTGTGCATTTTGTTAAGTGCTATAGGAGATTATGTATTTTTATCTCTTTAAGAATGGATCAGTGAAACAAAGATAAACCAGGTATGTTTTCTCAAGACCTGTAGTAAGTCTGCAAGGGGTTTTCCTGAAACCCAGCAAATGTTTTAACAGCAACACTGTTCCTCCTGAAAAGGTAAGGTCTCTAAGCTGGTCACTAACTGATAGAAAATATTAATCAGAAAAGGTAGAGGCAAATTCCTCTACCTACCTGTAACTGATTTGAGACACTAGAGAGTAGTTCAGGGTTACTTTAGCTGCTTTTGTATTATTTACTTGTCATGTTCACTTTAATACAGGAACTGGCATTTCACCAGCCTGGGAGAGAGGAACATCCAAAAAACAACTTGCCCAGGAGAAAGAGAGAGACTGGCCAGACTCTGGAGTTGGAGCTATGTACAAATGTAAAAAATCGACAAATACTGTTTTCCCTAAAACAAAACCAAACCACAACATATACCCAATGGGCTCTTTCAAATGAAGATATTTAAATTCCCACATTATTCTTATTTAATCACAGTCCCGATAAGTAATTATTATTGATAAGCAAATTTTTGGTCTAATTACCAATATTAAATCCACTCTGAAAAGCTGGAAGTTTACATAGTTGACTGTCTGTGAATTAAATGCTAGAATGAATGACTTCCACAGGTCAGGAAAGAATTTGCATGTAAGCATCCTGACAAAAGAAGAAAGACACTTTTAAGCAGTCTCTAGATTAAAAGCATTGTTAACTCATTTCAGACTTAACATAATGGTCCTGATGGGCCAGGATGCTCTCTGGGATGAGAAAACCTCTCCGGAAAGAAGAGACTTCAGTGGAGCCAAGTCAGTTCAGGATCATTTAATTCAAACTCTCCACATAATTTCCTTTTATTTAAGCCATTATTAAGAAAAATCCTTCAGTTTATCACATGTGAAGCATAAGCTTCCTTTGGTATTAACTTTGACACATAGAGAGCACTTGGGGGATTATATTAATTTAGGTGATAGTACCTGTTAGTGAGCATTTGATTGCTCTCAATGCAGAAGGATTTACTCTTGTTATTGATTTGTTGGCAAATACATTGGGTGGAAATCCCCTGGTATTGCCGGTAGCTGCAGATTCCAAATTTCATTGGATTTGTGAGCAATTTTCCTCTGTGTTTAAAGTTGTGATCGCTTTCTAGAAAGAAGAGCCCAAGAGTAAGACGAAAAACAAATGCTTGGTTTTATTTTGATGAAAAGGAAAGCTGCCTTGTTTTGCTTTGTTCCTGGTTGTTGATTGCATTAATCTGGCTTTTGTCATGGTTACTCTTGCAAGAGGGAGCAAACTGAGAATACACTGCTACAGGAGCCAGCAAGAAAGAAGCCATTACCTCTAATGGGCAAAGGGTCATCAGGGCAATCCTTGTCTCATGCAGAGGATAGAAAGCAAACCCATCTACCCTTTAGTTGCCACAAATAAGCGTATGGGCCGATGTGATTTCTTTTATAACACTATTTTCCTCCTAAATAATTTTCCTCAATCATTTAGGCAGGAGTTAATGAAAGCCAAGAACAGTAAGTCAGATTGAACCCTTGTCACCCCAACTCCTGAGGCCAGGGTTGTGGGCTTACAGGCAGCTCTTCCCCACTCACACACACCATGGCAGGCAGGCCCTGAGCCCCACAGGGCATGTGGGGGGCTGCTCCTTGCCTGCAGCAGGACACAGCCAGGGAGCAGGTCCATGCATCCCTGAGAGCATGTGGTGATGACAGGAGCGCCCAGCTTCCCCACTCCTGTGCTGTGCCTTGGTCTGTGCTCCAACAGTCAATATCTTCTTAGTCCTTGTACCAGGTCCCCAGGAGAGGTAAATTGATTTATCTTTACCTATTCTTTGCCAAGGCAGATTCCCTCTGTCCCTACACACTGAAATTTCTGGTAGAATACCATAGAAGTGTCACGAATAATGAATACAGAATGGGGCCTCTAGGACTCAAAATGTCTCCTCTTTAGCTTTTCTTTAAGACTGATTCATAAAACTTGATCAGAATTAACAACAACAAAAAGGGAGTTTAATTAAACCCATATTGGGAAACGTCTAAAAAAATAAAGTGTTTCATTATGTTCTCTTATTATATCCTACAATACTCATCCAATTAAGGTTAGCACTCAAGTTATTTTTAGGATGTGGCATGAATAAGATAACCAAAGATATCCTATGATTTCTCCAGCTGAGACATAATAGTTGAAAGTCATTTTTTCCAATAAAAATAACAATGAACAGTGCTATTAATTCATGGTAATGATGCTACTGGGAGAAGTATGCGACTACCACTGCTGAATAATCAAGAAAAGTAAATTAGCTTTAAGCAACAGAATGTGTGTCTGTGTCTGTGAGTGTAAATGACCTTGAGCATAAAGAATTGATATAAACAAATTAAATACAGTTTTAAGCATCATAAGAATGTTTTTTAGAACTATGTATTTTGAAATGTAGTCCATGTGAATTCAAGACTCTGCAAGGCAAAATTCATTGTCATTCTGACATATTTTAACTAAAATGCACAGATGTATACTTCTACCTGAAACCTTTCCAAATTTCAAATTTATCAAATGAAGAAATATGGTTCCTGGCAGATTTCATTTTCAATTCTAACTCAACAAAATCAGAAGCAAAACATAAGATTTAATAAATCTGCAGTTTCTTATCCTTTGTCTCTCAGTCCTCACTGTTTCTTTCAAGTGGGCTGTATTTAAAAACAAAGTGTTTATCTCTATTGTAGACATTTTTGATCAGCCTTTTCAAGCTGACTTAAAGCATTGAACTTCTTAACTTGAGAAGTTCTTTTTTTAGCTGTATTTATCTATATGCTGGGTTTTGGCTGGGATAGAGTTAATTTTCTTCATAGTAGCTAGTGTGGGGCTATGGTTTGGATTTCTGCTGAAAACCGTGTTGATAACACAGGGATGTTTTAGTTACTGCTGAGCAGTGCTCACACAGTCGAGGCCTTTTCTGCTCCTCACCCCACTCCACCAGCGAGTAGGCTGGGGGTGCACAAGAAGTTGGGAGGGGACACAGCTGGGACAGCTGACCCCAGCTGACCAAAGGGATATTCCATACCATAGGATGTCATGCTCAGCATAGAAAGCTGGGGGAAGAAGAAGGAAGAGGTGGACATTCGGAGTGATGGCGTTTGTCTTCCCAAGTAACGTTATGCAATATGGAGCCCTGCTTTCCTGGAGATGGCTTAGCATGTGCCCGCTGATGGGCAGTTGTGAATGAATTCCTTGTTTTGCTTTTCTTGCGTGCACAGCTTTTGTTTTAGTTATTAAACTGTCTTTATCTCAACCCATGAGTTTTCTCACTTTTACTCTTCCAAGTCTCTCCTCCATCCCACCAGGAGGGAATGAGCGAGCAGCTGTGTGGTGCTTCTTACTGGCTGGTGTTAAACCATGACAATCTATTAACCTGGGCTTTTTTTCTTTCTTTCCTACTCTTCCTGCCTCCAAAAAGGTACTTATTTTCCTGAAACTACCTGCTTTTCACTTCCAGTATATTTTTGCTATTTAATCAGGTGTGCATAATTTGCACTTTTACCTATTCAGACTTAACGTGTTAGTTCAAACCCGTCTTGTCACATTGGAAAAAATACATTTTGTCTTTTTCACAGTCTATTTCCTATATTTTTTCATACACAGATACTCCACTCACTTTCACTAACTCAATGCTTCGTCGCATTTTTTCACATTGCTTTCCTTACAGTCCTTTATGTTGCTTCTACTTGCAGTCCCTCACACCAGATTGGTAGATTGGTAATTGTGCAGCAGCTATATATTTTCTTCTTTTTTAAAAAGACTCAAATACATCAAATGGGTTGTTACGTGGAGAGAAGCTGTCATGTTGTGAAGCTTATTGACACAGACTTTTACAGAAAAGAAAGAAAAAATATTTACTTTTGAAGACTTTGTATATTTGAGTTTGGAGTGCTTCAATCTTCATAGCTAGAAAACTGGAAATACCTAATTAAATGCTGATTATTTAATTTAAGAATATTCTCCAAGAATGTCTTTTTCTTGATTTTTTTTTAAGATGATGGTCATTTTCCTATGAAAATGTAGGTAGAGATACATAAAGCAGAATCATGGACTTATTGAAATCTTAAGTTTTATTTTGACGGAAAGGAACCAGTACTTCAACAGTTTATGTACTGCAAATGTTCTGTATATGAATATGTACAAATTGAGTATTTTTGTACATAAACTGAGAATGGCTATCGTGAAATCATTATATTGGAATGGTGTACAACTTACTGACAGCTGTTTTTAAGCAAAATTTAGGATAGCTTGGTAGGAGAGATATGCACATCAAGGGACATGTGAATTCCGTAACACTTCTCATCCTAAAAGTGCCATTTGAGTGACGATAAATGTATGAGAGATAATTAGAAGTAAATTAGAGATGAATTACTATGGCCATTCTAACCACGATTTATTTTAAGAAACTGAAATCTTACGGCCATGGTAGCTTAAAGCTACTAATGCACTACAACCTCTCAGTATTTCAGACAATATTGAAAATGAAAACACTACAACAACCATGGTGTTATAAGTTTTGAAAGAGTTAATGCACCCTTGTGTTGTTTTGAAGTCCGCTCTCTCCTGTAAGAAACACCATGAGTGTGTTACAAGGCTTCCAGGAAAGATTTGGCTGTCTGTGCTGCACTGTCCTTCCACAGCTCACCTGCTGTAATGTTTTCCAAGGAGTTGGCTGCTGTGGGGCAGGACTTAGAGGGAGTGAACCAAACACCTCTTGTTAACAAAGATATTATTAAAAGTTCATTTGGTTCATAGACATTTCCTAAAGGAAACTTGTCTTACTTTTTCATTTCAGTCATGTCACACGTAAATTTGGGACATCAACTGAGAACAGAGGAAAAGAGAAAAAGGACAAGAGATGAAGGAAGCTGCCCAGAAAGATGAAGCTAGGCAGAATCTGAAAGCTACGCACTTTCTCTGCATGATGCAATGTATACATAGTGTGTGTAGGTATAGTCTGTGAATGCATGTCTAGGGATGTTCATTTTACACTTTCTAACTATATATCTGGGTGAAGAATTAACATTTGGCAATCAGTTGTAAATTTCAAACTTCTTTTGGTGGTATCTGAAATATATATTGTAACGTTCACATGTCTCTCTTATATGGTGTTATTGACTGAAAAATATTTAAATAATTTTGAATAAGTATGATATGCATGATGAATTCATTGTTACTATGCTGGATGAGACTAGATAAGTAGACAAATGTGTCTTTCATTGATTAGAATATATGCCTTACATTTTTGTTCTCTGGATATATTTAAAACTACAAAATTGCAATTAATTTAAAATTTACACTTTTTGTTACAGCTCT
Organism: Pterocles gutturalis; assembly: GCF_000699245.1. Classification (NCBI taxonomy): domain Eukaryota; kingdom Metazoa; phylum Chordata; class Aves; order Pterocliformes; family Pteroclidae; genus Pterocles; species Pterocles gutturalis. The sequence goes on along the minus strand of NW_010116059.1, from coordinate 1,623 downwards.
TGGTGATAGATTTTTTTAAGGGCATTTACAGATGACAGAAAAGTCTGGACATGGACAAAGCCATTAGAAAAAATCAAGACCTGTTTGTAAATGCTTTGTGATGTTTTCTCAAGTTGACACAGAACATAACGTTGGTAGGCGTTCTCCAAGATGAAATCTGGATATCCTACATACATTCCTACTGAAGACATGTCAAATAAAGAGAGAACTATAGACTTTCACTGTATGAATTTTATACAACGAAGATATGAAAGTAACATCCAAGAGGGCTGAGGAAAACATAAAGAAATCAAGAGCACCATCCAGGAAAGCCCACTCAGTAGCTGTTTGCCACCTGAGAGGATGATGAAGTCATTCAGGTCAAAAAGGTCTTCCTTTTTTTATATATCTGCAAGCTAAGCAAATGACAAATTTCCACTAGCAGATAGTGACAAAACACATTTTTGCCTTTGCACGTTGGGATTTGCTCAGGGAAAGTTTTCTGCCATATGACAACGGTAATTGTTTCAATCTCTTGCAGGTATTTTGCCAGTGCAATGGGTGTTTCATACTGAACAAATACCCTATTATGATAGATTCCTAACATCGCTGTGGATTTTTATTCCTGTTCTGAAAGAATTTGCATCTGATGTCAAGTAACCTGCATGTCATATGTGCGTGGTTTTCAGACCTTTCTCTGTGCAGAAGACGTATTTGGAAGAAAATGGACCTTGATTTAGCTATACCTCAAATCATATCTTAGATTCATAAAGAATATATACATAAAGTATTAGTCCTGCCAGAAATTTTGCAGTCCTTCAAAACAGGGTACAAAAACTCACAAAATTCTGGAAGCCAGTGGATCTGTTGGAAAAGGAAACATTTTATGTGTTTCAGAATGAAAACACAATGGAAAGCTCCTGATCTACTTCAGGTTTTTTTGGAGAAGATACATATGTTAAATATATGTGGCTGGGTAAAGTAATATATTAATAACAATAGAGAGACTTACATTTTAGTAAGATCTTTGGAACTTTTAATTTCATGGGTTTAATTCCATTTTGGAACAAAAAGTCTCTGAAAGCATAAATTCTCCTGCAGAACAGATATTGTGGTTCAAGTGTGACTTTTGACTTGTGAAAAAACATATTCTCAAATGGATTTTTCAATGGAAAAAATAGACAGGTAGAGGTTTATTTAAAAACTGGATGTCAAAAGTTAGGCTCCTGATAACCAAGACATTATTTTCACTGTCAAAATTATTTGGGGATATATAAGATATTTAATATCTAAGAAACCCAAGTGGTACTCCTTTATTTTTGTGAGATTCCTAAGATGTACTGATGAAAATTGAACCATCTAAATTTATGTTCACATTTTTCAAATGTGCTAAGCACCTCGGCATCATTACTAACTTTATTGTTGCCCACAAAATTTACTTTTTTTATTTTTTGGCTCTCCTTTATATGGCCAGATGAACTAATCTCTTTCAAGCTAACAAGCTGACACAGAGCTGCTTTAATGCAATATTTGATGTTTTGATAAAATATTCTGCACAGATTTTTTTTCATTACTACCATTCTATTAGGTAATGCTCCTGCAACTTCTTTAAAATAAATTATAATAATAATAATAATAATAATA
>NW_010116058.1:0-11919 GCF_000699245.1 Pterocles gutturalis | reverse complement strand
GTTCCTCAGCGCCGGTGAAATCTATCATCTCACCCGCAGGCCGCGCAAGACCTCCCTACACACCCGTTTGGTGGCTTAGCTAGACGGGTTGTGCGGGAGTTTCCTCAGAAAGTAATTCGGAAAGTGTCAGGAACCACTACTCTGCCTGCAGGAGGGAGTGACAAGCGCCCGGTCACTTTTCGATGCAGTCCTGCAAGAAAAGAGCTGCGCTGCGCAATCTGTCCGCGCTGTGGTCCCCAGGGCACGCTCAGTCTCTCCCACAAGAAACGTCACATCTCACAAGGCACGGGTGACTGTAAGCAGACTCCTTTTTACTTGTTTTGCCACTTCCTGAAAGTGCAGGCAAAAGTATGTTCCTTACAGAAACTGTATACTTAAGAAAGATTCAAAGTATTTGCACAAAATAAATATTTTGCTTACAATATGACATATAAAGCCAGTGACACAGAACTTCAAAGACCAGATCTTTTACACAGAATGTGTGTGTTGAAGACACTGTTCACGTCTCAGTGTTCAAGTGACAATGAACATCCCAGTCAAAGAACATCCTACACAACATTATTCCTCTCACAGATCTCTGTCTGTAAAAACATTGTGTGGAAATGGCAGACTACAGCGCCAAGGGCAGCTTTGCACCTTAGGACGACACAGAATCTTCTCAACAATGAAAATGTCCTTCTGAGTCAGATCAACAGTCCATCTAGCCCCAGATTTGGTAACCAGCAGTGGCCACCACCACCAGCAACAGTTTTCCCAGACTGAGACCCATACCTTGCATTTCCCATTTGCTGGTCGCAGCAGTCTCCTCAAACGCAGAGAACTTCAATGCACAATCTGAGGTAGTAGTATTCCTCTGTTATAAAACAAGAACAATTGCAAAGGAGATACTATTTAGGAAAACCTGCTCACTTTCTGTTGTCCATTGTACACTCCCAGCATCTACAGTTGCTGTAATAGGGATACTACCCATCTGGTTTGCACAGGGATGGTACACACTTGCCTATTCCCTTGAGAATCCATTTATGAACCTGTTGTCCACTAATGCATCTAAAACCATTTTTGAACCTGCTGACACTGCATATTTTCTAGCCTACTTAGGCAGCAGATTCCAGAAGCCCCCTACCCACTGTGTCAAGAACCGTTTTTCAGCATTCATCTTAAATGGGGCCTTCCTGATTTGTGAAATTTGATCATATGCCCCTCAGCCTTGTCTCTTCACAATATGAATCCAAACCCTTTTAGTCCCTGCTTTGTAAGACTGCTGATCTCTCCCCTTGGATCATTTTAGTCATCTTTCTCAATACCTTCTTTAAATTTGTTGTGTTCTTGCAGACCAGAACTGCACACAGTACATCAAGGTTTCCCACAGAGCAGCAAAGTGCCTTCTCTCTTGCTCTCAGTACTCTTCCAGATGATGCCTTACATTTCTGTTGTTTAGTGGGGTTTTTTGGGCTGCTGCTGCAGTTTGAGCCAAAAATTTCAGAGAACTGACAACTGTGACTTCAAGACTTTGTGAATGTAAACTTCCAGGACTGACAGGTAATTCTATGCTTTACCTTACACTGACCTACTTCAAAGCCTATCTGCCACATTTTTACCCATACAGTTTTCTGGGGTCTTCTGGAGTTCTTTCTGTCAGCACAGCATTTGATTACCTGAGGGAGTTTAATACCATCCAAGTCTGCACCCTCTTTTCCAGATCGTTGATGGAGATACTGAATAAAACATCAGTAAACTCAAATATTTCTGGAGGACAGCATGGCTGACTTTTCTCCACCTTGAAAAGTAGCCATTAAAATGTACTCTGCTTCCACCCTTTAACCAGATTTCCAACTCAGGATAGGACATTTACTCCAATTCCATGGCAACTTTGTTTAATAGCTTCTGGTGAGGAACCTTCACAAATGCTTTTTGAAAATCTGAGTACGTTCCCTTGGTTTGCCTTTTTCTACAATAACTCCTCACTCACAAACCTGCTGGAAGTCTGTGACAGTGTCAGTATCCCCCTTCACAGAAACTGTGCTGGTGCTTTCCCAAGACATTATGTTTATCCATGTGCTCAGTGGTCTTACTCTTTTACATTATTGGCCTTTCAGTGTGAACAGGAGTAGGAACAACTGTCAAGGTAACACCACCACCAGCAGAAGATTCACTAGATTTTACTGAGTCTCCTTCCTCATTACAGTAACGCTGATGCACTTGCATGTATGAATCTCTATGTTTTGCCTTTAAGTCTCTCCACTTTTTCATCTCATGAACTTGAATCAAAGAAGTATATGAAGACATACCAACTTTTAGGATACTTCAAAACAGAAAAAACATTCTAACTTTACCAGTCACACCTTCATTTAAATAAGAGCTCTAAGATACACCTCACAGGACTGAACAGATAGGGAGCTCGGGAAGAAAGCTGACAGGTGAGAAGTGACATAGACTTTCAAACCACCCCAGCATCCCACTGTGGGATGAAAGAAGGTTGAAAGGAAGCTGGGTTCTAGAATGACTCAATGCTGTAGACCTCAGCAATCCCTACTGATTCACTACAGTAAAATATCAAAATTGCCAAACACAATCCTATCGTCCCAGGCAGAACAAGGGAAGCAGATGTGAGGAAGCAAATTCCATCCCCCTCCCTTCCCCCCACCTCAGGAGAAGCAGATATTTTAGTTTAACCATATTACAAAACTCTGTCCTGGCTAGCAAGCTCAGGCAGTTCACAGGAGGGTGAACTAAATTATCTTTCTGAATTACTTCTAATTATCTAAATTATCTTTCTCAATGTAGCAGGTTTGTGAAAAGGATACTTTTGTTTCCAGTGTAGGTATAACCACATTTCCCTTCTGTTTATTTCCCTTGTAATTATGACTCATGAACAATGGCATCAAAACATTTTCCTAGAAAAACAATTCAAATTAAATACGTCACTTATATACTAAGCCCTTCAAACTGAGAGGGTTTTTGCCATGTAGGAGGGAAAGATAGTGCCTATATACTCTCGACTTGCAGGTGTAATGATTTGTCTCAGAGAAAGAAAAAATAGTTAATTTCTTAGTGTTGGCTCCTCAACTAAATGGCTGATATTATAATGAACATGAGTTAACTTTGCAACTAATTTTAGTATCTCATATGGCTCAAGTAATTTACAAGGAAGCCACATGGAAACAGTGACTTAAGATGACTGGAATTTTTAGACTCTTACTCTCTCTGTGAGTGCTGTTTCCAACACTGCCTCTTTGTAAACAAAAATCGAACAGCTGAATAAGACAGTGATGCTCAGAAGCTACTAGCTTTAATACATATGCAATGTTAATTCTAAAGTTCAATAAGCCCCACTTTAATATTAGTGCTAACAGGTCTGACTCTACCAAAAAATATCTATCTGCACCTGTCTTGTGGTTGTTTTCCAATAAAAAGACAAGAGTCATTAAGTCCTATATGAGATTTGACCAAAAAAAAAAAATTTACTAGAGATGATATTATGTTACTTTTCAGGGTGAGGACGGCAGGAAACCTTTCACTCTACCTACTCCTCTGGGCTTTTCTTGTAACAGATAACAGCTACAGTGGGACACCGGTAAGATTAAGTGACCTTACTTACAGGAAGTCTTCCTATTAAAACCAGAACTATCACCCCCTCCCAAAATGTTCTGTGTCAAATCAGCTGTACATATACTTTCATCTCTGACTTGCGTTCTTCAGATGGGATCCTAAAGAGGTCAGTGCCTTCGGAGACAAGTATGGGAAAAGAGCAATAAAATGTTTCATGTTACAGTAGCCACAGGAACAAAAAACATCATTTAGATTGTTAATGTTCCAGAACAGAATTTGTCTCTTTAATGCAGTCAGGAAGTGATTATGCTTTATTTCACTACCAACCAGTGCATATTTTATGCTTTAGCTAAAAAACATCTAATCATCTTGCTGTCTGATCGGAGGAGGTTAGAAAGCATTAATACACAAGTCTTTAAGGATTCTAATACCAGGTAGGGTTTTGGGTTTTTGTGGGGTTTTGAGGGTTTTTTGTTTTGGGGTGGGGGGGTTTTTTTTGTTTGTTTGGTGTTTTTTTTTTGTTTGTTTGGTTTGTTTGGGGGTTGGTTTTTTTGTTTGTTTGATTGGGGTTTTTTTGGTTATTTGTTTTTGGGGGTTTTTTTTTTGTTTTGTTTTTTTGGGTTGGTTTTTTTTTTTCATTCTAGTGTGGCTAAACAGCTGTTTTGTTACTAAATGTCCTTGAATCTTCTTCACGACCACTCCAGCTATTTGCACAGTATATGGCTACAACTTAACACTAATATAACCTATGGTAGCCAGCATCTAAGAAAACACAATAGTAAGAGAAAAACAAAACTGTTCTTCCCTTAGTGCCCTGTTGAAAAGTATGACAGTAGAGAATTAGTATTTTGAGAGTCTGTACCAGCAGTCTTTCGTTCCCTGTTGATAAGCTCAGTTTGTCAGTGAATTAAATTAGTTTCCACTCTGAGTTACCTTTAATTGATTTAAATGCTTTCCGTCTTTAAATGAGATGTAGGATAAAAGGTGGGAGAGGAGAGTACATAACCTAAATATTCTTAAGCAATGCTGTTAGTATGACAAAATGTGAAAACATTTAAGAAATTTTTATTGTAAGTTGTATCTTAAAGGTGAACATCTCAGTTCTTCAAGTATTCAGAAAAAAGTCATTTCAGGTAACAACTGAGCAGTTAAAATGAACAAGTATTCCACAAAACAGTGGGGATGTTAACTAAGCATGTTGCACCAAAATTCTGTAGTATTTAATCACCTCTTTTTCTCTCACTTAAACAGTGATTAATATATTAAGCATTTAACACTTAAACATACTGTCCTGTGTAAAATGCTGGGTATTTTTTGGTTCCTGAGTCTGGTGTGCTTTTTCTTCTACTCCGACTTTTTGCTTTTACCATTCCACTGTCTATCCTCTATTTAAAGCTACTTACTTCAGCGTCCCATTGAATTTAAGTCTAAAGAAGGCATCACACTCAGTTTCCTCCATTTTTATGTAAATGTGAGCTGCTATTTAGATAGTCTTGCAGACTCAGCAGTTCCTGGACCTTCACCTTGAGTATCACTGCTCAGAGACTCGCTATGCTCTACTTTGAAACACACAAATTGTTCAGAATCATGTTCTCTTGGTCTGCTTTGCCCTCATATTTCACAACCTATAAGTTCAGCTTTGCTGTAGGCCAGCAGTTGTTGTATTTTCTAAAGCACTCTCCCTTAAAAGTTAAATCTTACCATTCTTTCAGTTCTGTTTTGCTGTAGTGCTTGAGACCTTACTCACAGAACAAGTGCCTTACTGTCAAGAAAAAAATCTGCACATCATGCACATTTCAGCTGAAAAACATTAAATCAAAGGTTCCAAGAACCTCCAAAATAAACTAATTAGGTGTTCCTTTTATTTTCTTCCCACTATTTCTATCTCCAAAAGAGTTCATCCTATACTGGCAGGGAATCAAATAACAATATTTCAATGACAACCTACTTACATCACAGTCAAAAGATACTAATCTATCCATGGCTTAAATATCACTTACTAGAAACTGTTTCATATATAAAAAAATTCTTCTATCTCCTGTAATCAGCAGGCTACTTAGGGATATTTTTTTTGTAAAATGATACAACTTTATCAAAACAGAATTCCTAAGTTAATTCTCAATTTGAAATTTTAAAATAAACAAACTCCACTTTATTTGTAGAAATTAATAAGTAAAAAACTGTTACTGGATTTTTATGACTGAAACTTTGGTGTGACATTTATACATCAGTATACCTCTTTGCCATATAAATGGTTCAGAAAATCATTTGGTAAGCAACATTCCTACGTGGTTGAGTAAACCAGCTCTCTTAATGTTCACCAGAATTTCTCTCCAGATATAGTTTGACTTAAATTCAAAGAATCATGCAAGAGTGTTTCCTGTATTTCTTAAATTGTCTTGAAGCTTCACTTCTTCAAACAAGATTTAGTGAAGCGCAGAGCGGCAAGACAAACTAAGACCCAAGGTGATTATCCTTTAGAAAAAGGCATGATTAAATGCAAGTATGTAACAAGTTCTCTTGAACTCAAATGCATGTCTTATTAAAGTGTTATTAGAAGAACAGTGTTATGAGAAGAAGAAAGAGTTCTCTGCTATGTTAAGTCTGATAACAAGATCAAGGCACAAAATCTAAATGATTGAGCTATCATTCCATATTAACCCTTAAATTGTAAAAGCCAATCTCAAGTAGTGCCCCCTGGACATTTATCTTGATTTTTGTTCTGTTTTATTACAGATGGAGTCTTACCATTCTGACTATCTTAAATTTGCCTAATCTTTTCTACTAAAAGGCAGCATATAGGCATTCATTGTTTTACCAACATTTAAATTTTTTTTGTTAATATTTTTTCATGCCAGCTACCTTCTTGCAGAGATATTTAGGGAAGTTTTGCCTAAAATCTTTCCTGAAGAAAATTTAAGGGAAAGCTTTCTTGACAGAAAGGAACAGTATAATGTTTTTATTATGCACCCTCAGCAAGTTTGCTGATGACACCAAGCTGTGTGGTGTGGTGGACACACTGGAGGGAAGGGATGCCATCCAGAGGGACCTTGACAGGCTTGAGAGGTGGGCCAATGCAAACCTCATTAAATTTAACAAGCCCAAGTGCAAGGTCCTGCACCTGGGGCGAGGCAATCCCAAGCACAAATACAGGCTGGGTGGAGAATGGATAGAGAGCAGCCCTGAGGAGAAGGACCTGTGGGTGTTGGTTGATGAGAAGCTCAACATGGGCCGGCAGTGTGCACCTGCAGCCCAGAAAGCCAACCATGTCCTGGGCTGCATCAAAAGAAGCATGGCCAGAATGCTGAAGGAGGTGAATCTCCTCCTCTACTCTGCTCTCATGAGACCCCACCTGGAGTACTGCACCCAGCTCTGGGGCCCTCAACACAAAAAAGACACAGATCCGTTGGAGCGAGTTCGGAGGAGAGCCACAAAGATGGCTAGGGGGCTGGAGCACCTCCCCTATGAGGACAGGCTGAGAGAGTTGGGGTTGTTCAGCCTGGAGAAGAGAAGGCTCTGGGGAGACCTTATAGCCACCTTCCAGTACCTGAAGGGGTCCTACAGGAGAGATAGGAAGGCACTCTTGATCAGGGAATGCGGTGATAGGACAAGGGGTAACGGTTTTAAACTGAAAGAGGGTAGATTTACATTAGATATTAGGAAGAAGTTTTTCACTGTGAGGGTGGTGAGACACTGGAACAGGTTGCCCAGGGAAGCTGTGGATGCCCCATCCCTGGAGGTGTTCAAGGCCAGGCTGGATGAGGCTTTGAGCAACCTGGTCTAGTGGAGGGTGTCCCTGCCCACGGCAGGGGGGTTGGAACTAGATGATCTTTAAGGTACCTTCCAACCCAAACCATTCTATGATTCTATATAAAATACCCAGTGCTTCCCCTTTTATAACATAGGAACTGACAATTTGAGTATACTGGAATATTCCTCTTCCTGCTGCCATTACAGTGTACATAAGCAATGTACCACTCTCTCTGCAGAGAATGTACATAATTGTCTGTAGTTTTCCCTCAGCAAACAGATTCCATTGTGATGCTTTGTCCCAAACTTGCAGGAGAAGATAAAGGCAGCACATCAGTCTTCCACAGGAAAGTGATAAAAAACAGAAGGAAGAAAGCACCCTGAATTGAATTGAAAGGGAGGGACGGGGAAAAAAGAACAGCGTTAGTAGTGGGAAGTGATACAGGACTATGGAATGTAAAGGAATAATGGGAACTGGACAAGAAGCAAGATGATATTGGAAAGGAACAGTAGAGGCAAGGAAGAGACGAGCAGCCACTGCAGGTAGAAACACTAGAGTGTAACAGCAATGGCAAGGAGGTGCTGCACAGAGCAACATAGAGGGTGGGGTCACCGTAGTTGGTAACCATTAGGGGGAGGGGGAGATGACACAGTTAAACTGACCCAATGGCTGAATGCAGCTGAAAGGAGGGGTACCAGTCCCTGCATATTCCCCAGCTAGTTGTTCCCAGTGCTCCTCTGGCACTGACCAGCCTGGGCCCACCAGTGATGCAGGAGCACTGGCTCTCTCTGGGGCCAAACAAGAACAAAAGCTCCTATGAGAGAGGTGGCAGGCCCAGGTATCCCCATGTACGAGAAGGGTGCAGCAGAAGCATGTTTTCTGACACTAGTTCAGTTTTAGTGTGGTTTAGTTGTAATTTGAAATTGCACCTTAAGGCATTTTTTTTTCTACAGAACCTAAAAATTGGGCCCATGCGGAGGAGAGCAGTCTCTTAGTGCAACTACTTACTTAGCACAAGTACCAGTGATCTCTACCATGGAACTAAAGCATCAGCTATACCAGGAAACCATGTAGGAATCAGGATGATCCTCCAAAGTGGACAGTTGCCATCTTCCCCTTTTAATTAAGGAAATCAAATGCAAAAGCTACACTGAGAAAATGCTCCATTTGCAAGTTCAAACATTCAAGTTACATCATGTCAAAATTTTTTTTTCATATAACTTTATTCACTTAACATATGTATGCAAATTGTGATGTTATCTGTAATGTTCAAATCAACCTAAACTTACAAGACACTTGGAAAACTGAATCAAAATCTGATTATATAAAGTGGAAAATTTTCCCTTCGCTCCTCTCTTAGATCATTTAAAGCCAACATTTCCTCAACTACTATGAAGCTGACGGCATAAATTGTCAAGGAATACAGGCATAGATAATTTTTCATAATTTTTTATCCATGCAGTAATACTACTGCACTCCTATATTTGCACTTCCATGAGAAGCTTCCACCAAAATCAGAGGTGAGTTTTGTATGTTACAGGAAGTGTGATTCGGGTGGCATATAGTAGAGGTACATAGTAGAGTTCTATTTAGTACATTGTAGAGTTCTAAGCAAATTTATAAAAAAAATTGAAGTCATAAAATTCAGACTCCTCCGCAAAGAAAACCCACCACCTTAATGCTTCTTTGTAAATATTTTCAGCTTTACAGTGTTCAGCCCCTTGAACACTACTTTTACCTACCCTATCAGCTTCTGCCAGTGTTCTGATGGAATCCAGTGCAGCCTGACGATTTTGTTGTTTGTAACTTTGTCTGAAATAAGTACGACATATTCCCATATGGGATCTGTAGTAGCTGTAGTAGTATCATCAGGGAAAGCATATTTTATTGCCCTCAGTGAGGTTGAAAAAATTACATTAGGGTATTGTCTGTTGTAACATGTGGCTTACTTAATTAGGTACACAAGTACTGGGAGAATTCCCAAAGAAAATACATCCACAACAATTACTAGATACACAACATGAAGTGCTTGAAAGCTTTGATCTCCAGACACTACCTTCAGAAGATCCAAGTGCAGTACACTCTTATTTTCCATAAGCAGATAACTTGGGCTTTCATGAGTTAGCTTGTATAGGGAAGCAAATAATTATTATTTCAGATAGAAAATAGGTTTTTTTCCTTAGGATTGAATAACCGATAGTATTACTATTAGAAAATAATTCCCCAAGAAGTCAAGAATCTTGGCTGCAAAATATTTTTAATATTAAAATTAAGTACTAGCCTTATTATCTTTAGATAATCTCATGAAAAAGGGTAGAAAAATACAACAGTGTAGCCCCCACCAACCTGCAATAATATTCTCCTTTGTATATCTTGTGTCTCTACATTCTTCTCAGTAGCAAAGGTCAATTCTTTATGACATTTCCTATTTTCCTTCCTGAAAGAACTTACAGCAGAAATGAACAGTTTCTTCTGAATTCTTCTTTACTTCAAAATAGCTTTATAATTTGTCTCTTTGACTGTGGATTCCAAAATATGGTACAAAACTCAGGCCCTAAAAGCAAAGCAAGGCCATGTCTAAATATAGGACTGCTCCTGTCTTCCATTGTTTTTCCAGTCTGGAATGGAGTGACAAGGTTACGCCACCCCTACTCCTTAGAAGCAGCTGCACAGATTTCCCAGGTGTGGTTGGGACGCAGGCAATGTCTACAGAACTAGTGCAGTGCCATTAAGTGCAAATCAATATGGAAAAGTATTTGATGCTAAGATTGTGGCATTCATACAATATACATTTCAATAGCTTTTAAACTGGAAGAGCACTAACCTTAACAAAGCATGGTAAATGGGAAGAATCAGACTCCAAAAGCTCACTTCCCATCTAAGTTAAAATGCTACCAAAGACACACTTGTACCTGCTAACAAAACAAGGCTGTTATCTGCCAGAAAAGGAGACTATGTTTTGGTCTCATGGGTAACTGGAAGGAATGCCTGGCAGGGATTTTAACAATCACTGCTTTCTTTTTACCATTGCTAGCAAATAAACTAATTTCAGCAATTCAAAAAAATAATATATAACATCTCAAATATTCATAATTTATTTGGGTTATCTGAAAGCATAAACGTTGCAGGTATTTAGAATAGGCGCATCACTTACAGGAGGTGTTGTGTGCACTAATTAAAATTGGGGAATTACTGTTACAACACTATTTCTTAGGAAAAATGTGGCTTGCCTTGCATAATACCATAAGATTTGAAAAAGACAATGTAGCCACGTTATTATCTGGCAATGAAGAAGTTAAACTTGTAACTCTGGGAATATGTGAACAGAAAGATAGGGTTGGGTCAGTCTGTCTTTCAAGATAATGGGAGTGATTTACCCTTATCAGGAATTACTGGCAGCTGCTGTCCAGGAATTACAGGAACTGCTGTCCTCCAAGTGTAAAATATCCCGGAGCATGCGAGCCTTTGTTATTACTAGTCCTGAAACCTAATTATAACGTGAAGACCACATGTCCAAGTGCCAGAGACCTTCCTCGAATCCTATCCTTGCTCATGGAGCATGCATAGTAAATTTAAGAAACACGGTGCCTTTAAATTGAAGCAGGAAAACAACTAACCAACTGCAGTCAAGAAGAGATAAGAACTGACCAATCATAATTAGAGGGATGCAACAAAGAAGACACAAGATTTTGAGCAGTATAAATACCCAGTACGACCGTAACCAGGTGTGCTCGCTTTGTGGATTACCACCTAGCATCCCTCTCTGTGCAGAAATGCAACAAAATGGTATCTTGACCCTGTGTGTAAATTCACTTGTTGAACACCAGGTAACGAACTCCAGTTTGGGGACAGCAGCATCATGGAAAATATATAGCCTATTTATGCTGCAGGGAAAAACTGCAAGTTCATGTAAGTACAATACATGTCTAGGAAACTTGGGCAGCTTTTACACTAGAGACAATCCTCATCAGAGCTTCGTGATCTTGCTAAAATCCTTGTTGCACTTCAACAAAAATCAGAATACCACTTAAAGCAAAATAAAGGTTCTGATCCTCAAAACTCAACAGAATAAAGTATTTTATCCTTAACATAGTGGTCAGAGCAAGTTAATCTAGTACACGGATATACATAATCCATATCATAAATGTTCTCCCTTGAGGTTATGGGCAAAAAAATATGCTTTAATCAAATTACTGTGGACAGGCCTAATGTCTGGGCAAAATCTACCTGCGAAATTTGTTTCACTATTTAAAACGAAACGAAACAACCATCAGGCAGTTGTCGGAAGGCGGGCCACACCGCATAAACCGGAGTCAAACTACGGCATGAGCACCGCGGAGAGCGGAAAAGCAGAACAGAGGAAACCCAAACAAGGCTGCTGGCTGGAGCTTCTGCCCTGTGTTCTCGGTAGCTGAGATTTTTTTCTTCCACCAAGAATAAAACACCAGAATTTTTAATACCGAGTTCGAGAAAGAGGCGTGCCGATCCTGCTGCAGCACAGCCAGCAGCCCCGCAAGCCGGGACACCGCAGAGGCGGCCTCCGCCCCCACACCCGCGACACCCCCCGCACGCCGAGAGAACAGCCCCCAGAACAGTTTAAAAATAGCTTTGCCCCTCCT